>NC_140990.1:90134483-90158656 GCF_052327205.1 Somniosus microcephalus | reverse complement strand
TTCCCCTCCGACTGACACCCCCTCCCCCTCCGACTGACTCCCCCTCCCCCTCCGACTGACTCCCCACACCCTCCGACTGACTGCCCTCCCCCTCCGACTGACACCCCTCCCCTTCCGACTGTCTCCCCTCCCCCCGACTGACACCCCCTCCCCCTCCGACTGACACCCCATCCCCCTCCGACTGACTCCCCCTCCCCCTCCGACTGACTCCCCTCCCCACCCGACAGACTCCCATCCCCCTCTGACTGACGCCCCTCCCACTCTGACTGACGCCCCTCCCCCTCCGACTGACACCCCTCCCCCTCTGACTGACTCCCCTCCCCCCTCCGACTGACACCCCTCCCCCTACGACTGACTCCCCTTCCCCTCCCCCCTCGGCTTGACTCCCCCTCACCCTCCGACTGACGCCCCCTCCGACTGACTCACCTCCCCCTCCGACTGACTCACCTCCCCCTCCGACTGACTCACCTCCCCCTCCGACTGACGCCCCTCCCCCTCCGACTGACGCCCCTCCCCCTCCGACTGATGCCCCTCCCCCTCCGACTGACGCCCCTCCCCCTCCGACTGACTCCCTCTCCCCCGCCGACTGACTCCCCTCACCCCCGACTGAAACCCCTCCCCCTCCGACTGACTCCGCCTCCCTCCGACTGACTTCGCCTCCCTCCGACTGACTCCCCTCCCCTCCGACTGACTCACCCCTCCCCCTCCGACTGACTCACCCTCCCCCTCCGACTGACTCCCCTCCCCCTCCGACTGACGCCCCTCCCCCTACGACTGACGCTCCTCCCCCTCCGACTGACGACCCTCCCCATCCGACTGACGCTCCCCCCTCTGACTGACGCCCCTCCCCCTCCGACTGACTCTCCTCCCCCTCCGACTGACGCCACTCCCCCTCCGACTGACGCCCCTCCCCCTCCGACTGACGCCCCTCCCCCTCCGACTGACGCCCCTCCCCCTCCGACTGACGCCCCTCCCCCCCGACTGACGCCCCTCCCCCCCGACTGACGCCCCTCCCCCTCCGACTGACGCCCCTCCCCCTCCGACTGACGCCCCGCCCCCTCCGACTGACGCCCCTCCCCCTCCGACTGACGCCCCTCCCTCTCCGACTGACTCCCCCTCCGACTGACACCCTTCCCCCTCCGACTGACACCCTTCCCCCTCCGACTGACACCCTTCCCCCTCCGACTGACACCCCCTCCCCCTCCGACTGACTCCCCCTCCCCCTCCGACTGACTCCCCTCCCCCTCCGACTGACTCCCCTCCCCCTCCGACTGACTCCCCTCCCCCACCGAATGACTCCGCCTCCCCCCGACTGACACTCCTCCCCCTCCGACTGTCTCCCCTCTCCCCGAATGACTCCCCTCCCCCTCCCACTGACTCCATTCCCCCTCCGACTGACTCCCCTCCCCCTCCGACTGACTCCCCACACCCTCCGACTGACTGCCCTCCCCCTCCGACTGACACCCCTCCCCTTCCGACTGTCTCCCCTCCCCCCGACTGACACCCCCTCCCCCTCCGACTGACACCCCATCCCCCTCCGACTGACTCCCCCTCCCCCTCCGACTGACTCCCCTCCCCACCCGACAGACTCCCCTCCCCACCCGACAGACTCCCATCCCCCTCTGACTGACGCCCCTCCCACTCTGACTGACGCCCCTCCCCCTCCGACTGACACCCCTCCCCCTCTGACTGACTCCCCTCCCCCCTCCGACTGACACCCCTCCCCCTACGACTGACTCCCCTTCCCCTCCCCCCTCGGCTTGACTCCCCCTCTCCCTCCGACTGAAGCCCCCTCCGACTGACTCACCTCCCCCTCCGACTGACTCACCTCCCCCTCCGACTGACTCACCTCCCCCTCCGACTGACGCCCTCCCCCTCTGACTGACGCCCCTCCCCCTCCGACTGATGCCCCTCCCCCTCCGACTGACGCCCCTCCCCCTCCGACTGACTCCCTCTCCCCCGCCGACTGACTCCCCTCACCCCCGACTGAAACCCCTCCCCCTCCGAGTGACTCCGCCTCCCTCCGACTGACTTCGCCTCCCTCCGACTGACTCCCCTCCCCTCCGACTGACTCACCCCTCCCCCTCCGACTGACTCACCCTCCCCCTCCGACTGACTCCCCTCCCCCTCCGACTGACGCCCCTCCCCCTCCGACTGACGCTCCTCCCCCTCCGACTGACGACCCTCCCCATCCGACTGACGCTCCCCCCTCTGACTGACGCCCCTCCCCCTCCGACTGACTCTCCTCTCCCTCCGACTGACGCCACTCCCCCATGACTGACGACCCTCCCCCTCCGACTGACGACCCTCCCCCTCCGACTGACGACCCTCCCCCTCCGACTGACGCCCCTCCCCCTCCGACTGACACCCCTCCCCCTCCGACTGACGCCCCTCCCCCTCCGACTGACGCCCCTCCCCCTCCGACTGACGCCCCTCCCCCCCGACTGACGCCCCTCCCCCCCGACTGACGCCCCGCCCCCTCCGACTGACGCCCCTCCCCCTCCGACTGACGCCCCTCCCCCTCCGACTGACGCCCCTCCCCCTCCGACTGACGCCCCTCCCCCTCCGACTGACGCCCCTCCCCCTGCGACTGACGCCCCTCCCCCTCCGACTGACGCCCCCCTCCGACTGACGCCCCTCCCCCTCCGACTGACGCCCCTCCCCCTCCGACTGATGCCCCTCCCCCTCCGACTGACTCCCCCTCCCCCTCCGACTGACGCCCCTCCCCCTGCGACTGACGCCCCTCCCCCTCCGACTGACGCCCCCCCTCCGACTGACGCCCCTCCCCCTCCGACTGACGCCCCTCCCCCTCCGACTGACGCCCCTCCCCCCCGACTGACGCCCCTCCCCCCCGACTGACGCCCCGCCCCCTCCGACTGACGCCCCTCCCCCTCCGACTGACGCCCCTCCCCCTCCGACTGACGCCCCTCCCCCTCCGACTGACGCCCCTCCCCCTCCGACTGACGCCCCTCCCCCTGCGACTGACGCCCCTCCCCCTCCGACTGACGCCCCCCCTCCGACTGACGCCCCTCCCCCTCCGACTGACGCCCCTCCCCCTCCGACTGATGCCCCTCCCCCTCCGACTGACTCCCCCTCCCCCTCCGACTCTCTCCTCCTCCCCCACCGACTGACTCCCCTCCCCCTTCGACTGACGCCCCCCCCTTCGACTGACTCCCCCTCCCCCTCCGACTGACTCCCGCTCCCTCTCCGACTGACGCCCCTCCCCCGCCGACTGACTCCCCTCCCTCTCCGACTGACTCCCCCTCCGACTGACACCCTTCCCCCTCCGACTGACACCCTTCCCCCTCCGACTGACACCCTTCCCCCTCCGACTGACACCCCCTCCCCCTCCGACTGACTCCCCCTCCCCCTCCGACTGACTCCCCTCCCCCTCCGACTGACTCCCCTCCCCCTCCGACTGACTCCCCTCCCCCACCGAATGACTCCGCCTCCCCCCGACTGACACCCCTCCCCCTCCGACTGTCTCCCCTCTCCCCGAATGACTCCCCCTCCCCCTCCCACTGACTCCATTCCCCCTCCGACTGACTCCCCTCCCCCTCCGACTGACTCCCCACACCCTCCGACTGACTGCCCTCCCCCTCCGACTGACACCCCTCCCCTTCTGACTGTCTCCCCTCCCCCCGACTGACACCCCCTCCCCCTCCGACTGACACCCCATCCCCCTCCGACTGACTCCCCCTCCCCCTCCGACTGACTCCCCTCCCCACCCGACAGACTCCCATCCCCCTCTGACTGACGCCCCTCCCACTCTGACTGACGCCCCTCCCCCTCCGACTGACACCCCTCCCCCTCTGACTGACTCCCCTCCCCCCTCCGACTGACACCCCTCCCCCTACGACTGACTCCCCTTCCCCTCCCCCCTCGGCTTGACTCCCCCTCACCCTCCGACTGACGCCCCCTCCGACTGACTCAACTCCCCCTCCGACTGACTCACCTCCCCCTCCGACTGACTCACCTCCCCCTCCGACTGACGCCCCTCCCCCTCCGACTGACGCCCCTCCCCCTCCGACTGACGCCCCTCCCCCTCCGACTGACGCCCCTCCCCCTCCGACTGACTCCCTCTCCCCCGCCGACTGACTCCCCTCACCCCCGACTGAAACCCCTCCCCCTCCGACTGACTCCGCCTCCCTCCGACTGACTTCGCCTCCCTCCGACTGACTCCCCTCCCCTCCGACTGACTCACCCCTCCCCCTCCGACTGACTCACCCTCCCCCTCCGACTGACTCCCCTCCCCCTCCGACTGACGCCCCTCCCCCTCCGACTGAAGCTCCTCCCCCTCCGACTGACGACCCTCCCCATCCGACTGACGCTCCCCCCTCTGACTGACGCCCCTCCCCCTCCGACTGACTCTCCTCCCCCTCCGACTGACGCCCCTCCCCCATGACTGACGACCCTCCCCCTCCGACTGACGACCCTCCCCCTCCGACTGACGACCCTCCCCCTCCGACTGACGACCCTCCCCCTCCGACTGACGCCCCTCCCCCTCCGACTGACGCCCCTCCCCCTCCGACTGACGCCCCTCCCCCTCCGACTGACGCCCCTCCCCCTCCGACTGACGCCCCTCCCCCTCCGACTGACGCCCCTCCCCCCCGACTGACGCCCCTCCCCCCCCCGACTGACGCCCCACCCCCTCCGACTGACGCCCCTCCCCCTCCGACTGACGCCCCTCCCCCTCCGACTGACGCCCCTCCCCCTGCGACTGACGCCCCTCCCCCTCCGACTGACGCCCCCCCTCCGACTGACGCCCCTCCCCCTCCGACTGACGCCCCTCCCCCTCCGACTGACGCCCCTCCCCCTCCGACTGACTCCCCCTCCCCCTCCGACTCTCTCCTCCTCCCCCACCGACTGACTCCCCTCCCCCTTCGACTGACGCCCCCCCTTCGACTGACTCCCCCTCCCCCTCCGACTGACTCCCGCTCCCTCTCCGACTGACGCCCCTCCCCCGCCGACTGACTCCCCTCCCTCTCCGACTGACTCCCCCTCCGACTGACACCCTTCCCCCTCCGACTGACACCCTTCCCCCTCCGACTGACACCCTTCCCCCTCCGACTGACACCCCCTCCCCCTCCGACTGACTCCCCCTCCCCCTCCGACTGACTCCCCTCCCCCTCCGACTGACTCCCCTCCCCCTCCGACTGACTCCCCTCCCCCACCGAATGACTCCGCCTCCCCCCGACTGACACCCCTCCCCCTCCGACTGTCTCCCCTCTCCCCGAATGACTCCCCCTCCCCCTCCCACTGACTCCATTCCCCCTCCGACTGACTCCCCTCCCCCTCCGACTGACTCCCCACACCCTCCGACTGACTGCCCTCCCCCTCCGACTGACACCCCTCCCCTTCCGACTGTCTCCCCTCCCCCCGACTGACACCCCCTCCCCCTCCGACTGACACCCCATCCCCCTCCGACTGACTCCCCCTCCCCCTCCGACTGACTCCCCTCCCCACCCGACAGACTCCCATCCCCCTCTGACTGACGCCCCTCCCACTCTGGCTGACGCCCCTCCCCCTCCGACTGACACCCCGCCCCCTCTGACTGACTCCCCTCCCCCCTCCGACTGACACCCCTCCCCCTACGACTGACTCCCCTTCCCCTCCCCCCTCGGCTTGACTCCCCCTCACCCTCCGACTGACGCCCCCTCCGACTGACTCACCTCCCCCTCCGACTGACTCACCTCCCCCTCCGACTGACTCACCTCCCCCTCCGACTGACGCCCCTCCCCCTCCGACTGACGCCCCTCCCCCTCCGACTGACGCCCCTCCCCCTCCGACTGATGCCCCTCCCCCTCCGACTGACGCCCCTCCCCCTCCGACTGACTCCCTCTCCCCCGCCGACTGACTCCCCTCACCCCCGACTGAAACCCCTCCCCCTCCGACTGACTCCGCCTCCCTCCGACTGACTTCGCCTCCCTCCGACTGACTCCCCTCCCCTCCGACTGACTCACCCCTCCCCCTCCGACTGACTCACCCTCCCCCTCCGACTGACTCCCCTCCCCCTCCGACTGACGCCCCTCCCCCTCCGACTGACGCTCCTCCCCCTCCGACTGACGACCCTCCCCATCCGACTGACGCTCCCCCCTCTGACTGACGCCCCTCCCCCTCCGACTGACTCTCCTCCCCCTCCGACTGACGCCCCTCCCCCATGACTGACGACCCTCCCCCTCCGACTGACGACCCTCCCCCTCCGACTGACGACCCTCCCCCTCCGACTGACGACCCTCCCCCTCCGACTGACGCCCCTCCCCCTCCGACTGACGCCCCTCCCCCTCCGACTGACGCCCCTCCCCCTCCGACTGACGCCCCTCCCCCTCCGACTGACGCCCCTCCCCCTCCGACTGACGCCCCTCCCCCTCCGACTGACGCCCCTCCCCCTCCGACTGACGCCCCTCCCCCTGCGACTGACGCCCCTCCCCCTCCGACTGACGCCCCCCCTCCGACTGACGCCCCTCCCCCTCCGACTGACGCCCCTCCCCCTCCGACTGATGCCCCTCCCCGTCCGACTGACTCCCCCTCCCCCTCCGACTCTCTCCTCCTCCCCCACCGACTGACTCCCCTCCCCCTTCGACTGACGCCCCCCCCTTCGACTGACTCCCCCTCCCCCTCCGACTGACTCCCGCTCCCTCTCCGACTGACGCCCCTCCCCCGCCGACTGACTCCCCTCCCTCTCCGACTGACTCCCCCTCCGACTGACACCCTTCCCCCTCCGACTGACACCCTTCCCCCTCCGACTGACACCCTTCCCCCTCCGACTGACACCCCCTCCCCCTCCGACTGACTCCCCCTCCCCCTCCGACTGACTCCCCTCCCCCTCCCACTGACTCCCCTCCCCCTCCGACTGACTCCCCTCCCCCACCGAATGACTCCGCCTCCCCCCGACTGACACCCCTCCCCCTCCGACTGTCTCCCCTCTCCCCGAATGACTCCCCCTCCCCCTCCCACTGACTCCATTCCCCCTCCGACTGACTCCCCTCCCCCTCCCCCTCCGACTGACTCCCCACACCCTCCGACTGACTGCCCTCCCCCTCCGACTGACACCCCTCCCCTTCCGACTGTCTCCCCTCCCCCCGACTGACACCCCCTCCCCCTCCGACTGACACCCCATCCCCCTCCGACTGACTCCCCCTCCCCCTCCGACTGACTCCACTCCCCACCCGACAGACTCCCATCCCCCTCTGACTGACGCCCCTCCCACTCTGACTGACGCCCCTCCCCCTCCGACTGACACCCCTCCCCCTCTGACTGACTCCCCTCCCCCCTCCGACTGACACCCCTCCCCCTACGACTGACTCCCCTTCCCCTCCCCCCTCGGCTTGACTCCCCCTCACCCTCCGACTGACGCCCCCTCCGACTGACTCACCTCCCCCTCCGACTGACTCACCTCCCCCTCCGACTGACTCACCTCCCCCTCCGACTGACGCCCCTCCCCCTCCGACTGACGCCCCTCCCCCTCCGACTGATGCCCCTCCCCCTCCGACTGACGCCCCTCCCCCTCCGACTGACTCCCTCTCCCCCGCCGACTGACTCCCCTCACCCCCGACTGAAACCCCTCCCCCTCCGACTGATTCCGCCTCCCTCCGACTGACTTCGCCTCCCTCCGACTGACTCCCCTCCCCTCCGACTGACTCACCCCTCCCCCTGCGACTGACTCACCCTCCCCCTCCGACTGACTCCCCTCCCCCTCCGACTGACGCCCCTCCCCCTCCGACTGACGCTCCTCCCCCTCCGACTGACGACCCTCCCCATCCGACTGACGCTCCCCCCTCTGACTGACGCCCCTCCCCCTCCGACTGACTCTCCTCCCCCTCCGACTGACGCCCCTCCCCCATGACTGACGACCCTCCCCCTCCGACTGACGACCCTCCCCCTCCGACTGACGACCCTCCCCCTCCGACTGACGACCCTCCCCCTCCGACTGACGCCCCTCCCCCTCCGACTGACACCCCTCCCCCTCCGACTGACGCCCCTCCCCCTCCGACTGACGCCCCTCCCCCTCCGACTGACGCCCCTCCCCTCCGACTGACGCCCCTCCCCCCCCGACTGACGCCCCGCCCCCTCCGACTGACGCCCCTCCCCCTCCGACTGACGCCCCTCCCCCTCCGACTGACGCCCCTCCTCCTCCGACTGACGCCCCTCCCCCTCCGACTGACGCCCCTCCCCCTGCGACTGACGCCCCTCCCCCTCCGACTGACGCCCCCCTCCGACTGACGCCCCTCCCCCTCCGACTGACGCCCCTCCCCCTCCGACTGATGCCCCTCCCCCTCCGACTGACTCCCCCTCCCCCTCCGACTCTCTCCTCCTCCCCCACCGACTGACTCCCCTCCCCCTTCGACTGACGCCCCCCCTTCGACTGACTCCCCCTCCCCCTCCGACTGACTCCCGCTCCCTCTCCGACTGACGCCCCTCCCCCGCCGACTGACTCCCCTCCCTCTCCGACTGACTCCCCCTCCGACTGACACCCTTCCCCCTCCGACTGACACCCTTCCCCCTCCGACTGACACCCTTCCCCCTCCGACTGACACCCCCTCCCCCTCCGACTGACTCCCCCTCCCCCTCCGACTGACTCCCCTCCCCCTCCGACTGACTCCCCTCCCCCTCCGACTGACTCCCCTCCCCCACCGAATGACTCCGCCTCCCCCCGACTGACACCCCTCCCCCTCCGACTGTCTCCCCTCTCCCCGAATGACTCCCCCTCCCCCTCCCACTGACTCCATTCCCCCTCCGACTGACTCCCCTCCCCCTCCGACTGACTCCCCTCCTCCTTTGACTGACTCTCCCTCCCCCTCCGACTGACTCCCCCTCCCCCTCCGACTCACTCCCCTCCTCATCCGACTGACGCCACCTCTAGACTTGACTATTTCCAACGTTCTTCTGGCTAGCCTGTCACCTTCACCTTCCATAAACTTCAGCTGATCCGAAACTCTGCTGTCCCTGTCCTAACTCGCACCAAGTCCCGTTCACCCATCACCCCTGTGCTCGCCAACCTACATTGGCGCCCGGTCCGGCAACGCCTCGATTTCAAAATTTTCATCCTTGTTTTCAAATCCCTCCGTGGCCTCGCCTCCTCCCTAACCTCCTCCAGCCCCTACAACCCTCCGAGATCTCTGCACTCCTCCAATTCTGGCCTCTCGCGCATCCCCCCGATTTTAATCGCTCCACCATTGGCGGCCATGCCTTCAGCTGTCGAGGCCCGAAGCTCTGGAATTCCCTCCCTAAACCGCTCCGCCTCTCTCCTCCTTTAAGACGCTCCTTCAAACCTATCTCTTTGACCGAGCTTTTGGTCACCTGGCCTAATAGCTCCTAACCCGCACCAAGTCTCGTTTGCCCATCACCCCTGGGTTCGCTGACTTACATTGGCTCCCGGTTAAGCAACGCCTCGATTTCAAAATTCTCATCCCTGTTTTCAAATCCCTCCATGGCCTCGCCCCTCCCTATCTCTGTAATCTCCTTCAGCCCCACAACCCTGAGATATCTGCACTCCTCTAATTCTGCCCTCTTGAGCATCCCTAATTTTAATCGCTCCACCATTGGCGGCCGTGCCTTCAGCTGTCGAGGCCCCAAGCTCTGGAATTCCCTCCCTAAACCTCTCCACCTCTCTTTCCTCCTTTAAGACGCTCCTTCAAACCTATCTCTTTGACCGAGCTTTTGGTCACCTGTCCTAATAGCTCCTAACCCGCACCAAGGCCCGTTCGCCCATCACCCCTGTGCTCGCTGACCTACATTGACTCCCTTTTGTTCTTTCCTCCCCTCCCCCCTCCCCCCTTTCCCTGCTCTTGCTTAAAAACCTGTTCGATCTCCAGCTTTTTCTAGTTCTGACGAAAGGTCATCAACCTGAAACGTTAACTCTGTTTCTCTCTCCACAGATGCTGGCTGACCTGCTGAGTGTTTCCAGCATTTTTTGTTTTTACATTGACTCCCGGTTAAGCAGCACCTCGATTTCAAAATTCTCATCCTTGCTTTCAAATCCTTCCAAGGCCTCGCCCGCCTGTCTCTGTAATCTTCAGCCCTACAACCCCGAGATATCTGCGCTCCTCTAATTCTGCCCTCTTCAGGATCCCTGATTATAATCACTCAACCTTTGCTGGCCGTGCCTTCTGTTGCCTGGGCCCTAAGCTCTGGAATTCCCTGCCTAAACCTCTCCGCCTCTCTACCTCTCTTTCCTCCTTTAAGACGCTCCTTAAAACCTACCTCTTTGGCCAACTTTTTGGTCACCTGCCCTAATTTCTCCTTATGTGGCTCGGTGTCAAATTTGTTGTCTTAAAATACTCCTGTGCAGCGCCCTGGGATGTTTTACTACGTTAAAGGCGCTATATAAATAGAAGTTGTTGTTGCTGTTGTTATGGGGCTCGGCTTCCAAATTTTGTTTGATAATCGCTCCTGTGAAGCGGCCTTGGGACGTTTTACAATGTTAAAAGGCGCTGTATAAAGGCAAGTTATTGTTGTTTTATGGATGACTACCTCAGCTAAATGCTGTCTTCTTCTTTCGCTGCAGATCTGGAAACAGATGACTCCCCGGCCTACAGCAAAGGTCCCTCCTTCACGGTCAATCGGCCGATCGGGATCCCACGTCACCGAGCGCCAGTCCGGGCTGGCATGCACTCCCCTCCACCCCGGCCGGCAGCCGACGCCGAGACCTACGAGAGCCAGCCGGCTCGGCTGATCCACCTGGGCGGCTGCAAATTCCTGGCCTGCCCCAGCATCCAGATCACCGCCATCTCCCCCGGCGACGGGAGCCAGGAGATGGAGCTGGCGGACGAGGACTGCGGGCCCGAGGGCTGGGCGGAGCACCAGCTGCCCCCGCTGCCCGCCGGCCGGGACCACCTCTACCTGCCCCTGGACCCCTTCGGCTACCGCGACTGCTCGCTCAGCCCCAGCTCGGCCAGCAGCTTCTCCTCCCGCGGCTGGCTCTCCGACGCTGCCTCCTCCTGCGGCTCCGCCTCCCACGTCTACGACGACGTGGAGCCCGAGCTGAGCGAGGCAGCCCTGCGCTTCGCCCTGGGCTCCTCCCCCGCCTCCCCCTCCTACCAGGCCTGGCCGGCCGACGAAGCCTGGCCCTTGCCCGGCTCGCCCTGCCCCTCGCCCGGCGGTGGCGACGACGGCAGCCGCCTCAGCCCCCGGGCCCCGGCCTCGGGCCCGCCCTCCCGGCCCAGCTCGCCATGTGGCAAGAGGCGGCACTCAGGCCCCGAGGCCTACTACTACTACTACCACCACCAGCACAACCACCGCTCAGGCTCGGCCCGGCCCTCCCCCAGCCCCTCGCCTGCCCCCTCACGCCGAGGGAGCGTGACGGACGAGGCCCTGTCGCCCCAGGAGGCCCCCTCCTCCCCGCTGCTCCTCCTGCTCGAAGATGGGGTGGTCGTGGCCGGGGACATCCCCCACAAGACCCGCAGGACGTCGCAGGAGCAGAGCGTGGCCCTGTTCCGCGAGGCCGAGGAGGGGGAGGGGGAGGCCGGAGGATCCCCCTACCCGGGGCTGGGGCTGGGGGGAGAAGAAGGCCCCTCTGTCCACCAGCTGGCCAAGAAGGACGCGGCGCCCATGGAATACCTGACCGTCCCCTCGCCCTTCATCTGGAGCAAGGCCCGGGTCGGAGGTCACAGCCCGATCTTTCGGTAGGTAACATAAATCGGCGGTGATTGCGGTAAAAGGTCTCAGGCTGAGGTTAGATACAGAGTAAAGCTCACTCTACACTGTCCCATCAAAACACTCACAGGACAGGTACATCACGGGTTAGATACAGAGTAAAGCTCCCTCTACACTGTCCCATCAAACACTCCCAGGGCAGGTACAGCACGGGTTAGATACAGAGTAAAGCTCCCTCTACATTATCCCATCAAACACTCCCAGGGCAGGTACAGCACGGGTTAGATACAGAGTAAAGCTCCCTCTACACTGTCCCATCAAACACTCCCAGGGCAGGTACAGCATGGGTTAGATACAGAGTAAAGCTCCCTCTACATTATCCCATCAAACACTCCCAGGGCAGGTACAGCACGGGTTAGATACAGAGTAAAGCTCACCCTACACTGTCCCATCCAACACTCCCAGGGCAGGTACCGCACGGGTTAGATACAGAGTAAAGCTCACCCTACACTGTCCCATCAAATACTCCCAGGGCAGGTACAGCACGGGTTAGATACAGAGTAAAGCTCACCCTACACTGTCCCATCAAACACTGGAGGGTGAGGGACTAACAAACACCAGTCAGTGTACAGATATCTCCTAGAGGGAGAGGGACTGGGAGACACCAGTCAGTGTACACACAGCTCACTGACGGAGAGAGACTGAGAGACACCAGTCGGTGTACAGATATCTCCCTGAGGGAGAGGGACTGAGAGACACCAGTCAGTGTATAGATATCTACCTGAGGGAGCGAGAGACACCAGTCAGTGTACAGATATCTCCCTGAGGGAGAGGGACTGAGAGACACTAGTCCATGTACAGATATCTCCCTGAGGGAGAGTGACTGAGAGACACCAGTCAGTGTATAACTATCTCCCTGAGGGAGAGGGACTGAGAGACACCAGTCAGTGTACAGATATCTCCGTGAGGGAGAGGGACTGAGAGACACCAGTCAGTGTACAGATATCACCCTGAGGGAGAGGGACTGAGAGACACCAGTCAGTGTACAGATATCTCCCTGAGGGAGAGGGACTGAGCGACACCAGTCAGTGTACAGATATCTCCCTGAGGGAGAGAGGGACTGAGAGACACCAGTCAGTGTACAGATATCTCCCTGAGGGAGAGGGACTGAGACACACCAGTCAGTGTACAGATATCTCCCTGAGAGAGAGGGACTGAGAGACACCAGTCAGTGTACAGATATCTCCCTGAGGGAGAGGGGCTGAGAGACACCAGTCAGTGTACAGATATCTCCCTGAGGGAGAGGGACGGAGAGACACCAGTCAGTGTACAGATATCTCCCTGAGGGAGAGGGGCTGAGAGACACCAGTCAGTGTACAGATATCTCCCTGAGGGAGAGGGACGGAGAGACACCAGTCAGTGTACAGATATCTCCCTGAGGGAGAGGGGCTGAGAGACACCAGTCAGTGTACAGATATCTCCCTGAGGGAGAGGGACTGAGACACACCAGTCAGTGTACAGATATCTCCCTGAGAGAGAGGGACTGAGAGACACCAGTCAGTGTACAGATATCTCCCTGAGGGAGAGGGACTGAGAGACACCAGTCAGTGTACAGATATCTCCCTGAGGGAGAGGGACAGAGAGACACCAGTCAGTATACAGATATCTCCCTGAGGGAGAGGGACAGAGAGACACCAGTCAGTGTACAGATATCTCACTGTAAGATTCTGTGATTGGCAGGCTGATTAATAGTCTGGCAGGTCGGCATGTTTGTTGTTTTCGTATCTTCACGCTCTCCCCTTGGAGATCGGTCTGAGGTTGTGGGAGGAATCGCAGGCTGATTACGTTCTTTATGTCTGCAGGCCCTCCGCTCTGCCTCCCCTGGACTGGCCGCTGCCCAGCCAGTACGAACACCTGGAGTTGAAGATTGAAGTTCAGCCCAAGACTCACCACCGAGCGCACTACGAGACAGAGGGGAGCCGCGGCGCGGTGAAGGCAACCGCGGGAGGGCACCCCATGGTCAAGGTACGGTCGGTGGCTCACCGGGAAAGGACCAGCGGGGTCGCGGTTTCCCCCGAGTGTCCCTATTTAATCGCATCATCAACTCCCCACATCTCGCACGTCGGCTCACGGTCACTTGGTAACAGGTGGGTTCAGGACGGGAACAGAGGAATGGAATGGGAGCCAGGGTCAGGGAATGCTGGCCTTTGATCCCCCCCTTGCTCAGCACAGAGACAGAGAAACAGAGACAGGGAGATAGATAGTGACAGGGCGATAGAGAGAGAGAGACAGAGAGAGAGAGGCAGATAGACAGAGAGAGAGACAGACAGAGAGACAGACAGAGAGAGATGGAGATTAGAGAGAAACGGAGAGAGGCAGAGAGAGAGAGACAGACAGAGGGAGAGAGAGACAGAGGGAGTGAGACACACAGAGATGGAGAGAGAGACGGACATTAGAGACGGGGAGAGAGAGAGAAGGAGAGAGACAGACGGAGAGAGAGACAAAGAGAGACAGACAGACAGAGACGGGGAGAGAGAGAGAGAGAGAGAGACGGAGAGAGAGACAAAGAGAGACAGACAGAGAGAGACAGAGAGAGAGATGGAGCTGGAGAGCGACGGAGACACAGACCAGGGGGGTTGGACTCTGGGCTCTTCCGGCTCCGTATCCCGGCGGTTTGGTGATGACAACTGAGTTTCCAAACAAGAAAAGCAAGGGATTGTCTGACAGGCCCCAGTGCTGTGACATCATCGAAAGGTCATGGTTTCACCCCTGGCCTAGATTGCAGGCTTTCGCAGAACTTGCCTGAACAGGGTTGGGGAGAATGTTGTTTCTGTCTTCCAGCCGTAATTAAGAACAGAACCAGGCAAATTGGGTTTTTTTTAAACATGGTCCTTTGGTGTGGTCCCTGTGTAAATATTTGAAATATTTCTCTGCAGAGCCAGTTGTTTTCACAGCAGTACTTCTGCAAATTATTCTCCCTGAGACTGAGAGGCTCGCACGGCCTGATTCACTTCAGCCCACTCGAATCTCACACAGCTACAGAGCAAAACTCCCTCTACACTGTCCCATCAAACACTCCCAGGGCAGGTACAGCACAGGTTAGATACAGAGTAAAGCTCCCTCTACACTGTCCCATCAAACACTCCCAGGGCAGGTACAGCACAGGTTAGATACAGAGTAAAGCTCCCTCTACACTGTCTCATCAAACACTCCCAGGGCAGGTACAGCACGGGTTAGACACAGAGTAAAGCTCCCTCTACACTGTCCCAAACACTCCCAGGGCAGGTACAGCATGGGTTAGATACAGAGTAAAGCTCCCTCTACACTGTCCCATCAAACACTCCCAGGGCAGGTACAGCACGGGTTAGATACAGAGTAAAACTCCCTCTACACTGTCCCATCAAACACTCCCAGTGCAGGTACAGCACAGGTTAGATACAGAGTAAAGCTCCCTCTGCACTGTCCCATCAAACACTCCCAGGGCAGGTAGAGCACGGGTTAGATACAGAGTAAAGCTCTCTGTACACTGTCCCATCAAACACTCCCAGGGCAGGTAGAGCATGGGTTAGATACAGAGTAAAGCTCCCTCTACACTGTCCCATCAAACACTCCCAGGGCAGGTACAGCACGGGTTAGATACAGAGTAAAGCTCCCTCTACACTGTCCCATCAAACACTCCCAGGGCAGGTAGAGCACGGGTTAGATACAGAGTAAAGCTCCCTCTACACCGTCCCATCAAACACTCCCAGGGCAGGACAGTTATCCTCTTTGGACAGAGAGGAGTTTGATGACTGGTGCCAAGTTAGAGGCTGCAGTCCAATCACCCTGCGTGCCTGTCTGTAATCACAGCCCTCAGGCCTGACGAGACTGGGAATTTCTGGCATTCTGTGGGTGTTGTGGAGTGTGAAGGTGTGGCGTGACAGCAGGAATCATGCTCTGGGCATTTTCTGCCTGCTCTTGCCTGGTTCTGGTCCGGACAGACTCCAGGCTCCAGTCTCCCTGGTTAATAATTAAGCCGCCTGCCCAGCGCAGAATGCTGGAGTCTGGATCCGAGCCCGCTCTTCCCAATCGCTCCTCCCCGTTACTTAACAATAGCTTTTAATGTTAACCTTTACTAAAATGTCTCTTCCCCAGAGCCTGTTCCTATCAGAGGGGATTAACCCTCTCACCCACCTCTCTCCCAGTTACAGTCAGACACCGGGGCAGCCTGTTCCTATCGGAGGGGATTAACCCTCTCACCCACCTCTCTCCCAGTTACAGTCAGACACCGGGCAGCCTGTTCCTATCAGAGGGGATTAACCCTCTCACCCGCCTCTCCCCCAGTTACAGCCAGACACCGGGCAGCCTGTTCCTATCAGAGGGGATTAACCCTCTCACCCGCCTCTCCCCCAGTTACAGTCAACCTCTGGGCAGCCTGTTCCTTTCGGAGGGGATTAACCCTCTCACCCACCTCTCCCCCAGTTACAGTCAGACACTGGGCAGCCTGTTCCTTTCGGAGGGGATTAACCCTCTCACCCACCTCTCCCCCAGTTACAGTCAGACACTGGGCAGCCTGTTCCTATCGGAGCGGATTAACCCTCTCACCCTTCCATTCAATGCCATAGACCTGAACCCCTCTTAGCACGAAGGCCCCAGGTACAACAAACCCCTGGTCTGTGCTGAGTGAGCGGACTCCAGCTTGGGGCGAGCAGTAGGTTGGTGTGGTGGGTGGGGGGAGTGGGGTGGAGGTGGGAGTGTGGGGGGGCGGTGGTACGGCAGTACAATTGTCCTCAAGCCCCTCCTGTATCCGACTAGGGGCCAAAACCACCCAGTCACTCATGTCGGACAGCACGCGGCCGCTTGGGCAGGCTCGGGGGCTTGCGACGCACCCCGTGGCCGAACAGCCTACCGTAACGCTGGCGGCGAGAGGAGGACGAGGAGTTGGAAGGGTTGGGAGAGCACAGCCAGAGAGAGGGAGCGAGCACTGCTCCCCACGTTATGCGGAGGTGGGAGGACGGAGGGAGGGAGGACGATCTCGGAGCGGGGGAGGCACTGTCGACTGCGGCGTGTGCGCCCGCCCTGCCGTGCGAGGGCCAAGGGTGTCGGCAGCACTGCTTCGTGCCTCTGGCTCTGCGGCTTTAATTCAAACCAGCTGGGGCAGCTGGAGTTGATTAGCATGGTCGGCTCAGGCAGACGGCTCGGCCCGCCTCCCTCGCTGGAAAACTGAGGGATTTATACCAGTGTGTTACAGTGAGGGGTGTGGGGTATATCTGAGTGTTACAGTGAGGAGTGTGGGGTATATCAGAGTGTTACAGTGAGGGGTGTGGGGTATATCCGAGTGTTACAGTGAGGAGTGTGGGGTATATCAGAGTGTTACAGTGAGGGGTGTGGGGTATATCAGAGTGTTACAGTGAGAGGTGTGGGGTATATCAGAGTGTTACAGTGAGGGGTGTGGGGTAATCAGAGTGTTACAGTGAGGGGTGTGGGGTATATCAGAGTGTTACAGTGAGGGGTGTGGGGTATATCAGAGTGTTACAGTGAGGGGTGTGGGGTATATCAGAGTGTTACAGTGAGGGGTGTGGGGTATATCAGTGTGTTACAGTGAGAGGTGTGGGGTATATCAGAGTGTTACAGTGAGGGGTGTGGGGTATATCCGAGTGTTACAGTGAGGGGTGTGGGGTATATCCGAGTGTTACAGTGAGGAGTGTGGGGTATATCCGAGTGTTACAGTGAGGAGTGTGGGGTATATCAGAGTGTTACAGTGAGGGGTGTGGGGTATATCAGAGAGTGTTACAGTGAGGGCTGTGGCGTATATCAGAGAGTGGTACAGTGAGGGGTATAGGCTATATCAGAGAGTGTTACAGTGAGGGGTGTGGGGTATATCAGAATGTTACAGTGAAGGGTGTGGGGTATATCAGAGTGTTACAGTGAGGGGTGTGGTGTATATCAGAGAGTGTTTCAGTGAGGGGTATAGGCTATATCAGAGAGTGTTACAGTGAGGGGTGTGGGGTATATCAGAGTGTTACAGTGAGGGCTGTGGGGTATATCAGAGAGTGGTACAGTGAGGGGTGTGGGGTATATCAGAGTGTTACACTGAAGGGTGTGGGGTATATCAGAGTGTTACAGTGAGGGGTGTGGTGTATATCAGAGAGTGTTTCAGTGAGGGGTATAGGCTATATCAGAGAGTGTTACAGTGAGGGGTGTGGTGTATATCAGAGAGTGTTACAGTGAGGGGTGTGGGGTATATCAGAGTGTTACAGTGAGGGGTGTGGAGTATATCAGAGTGTTACAGTGAGGGGTGTGGGGTATATCAGAGTGTTACAGTGAGGGGTATAGGCTATATCAGAGAGTGTTACAGTGAGAGGTGTGGGGTATATCAGAGTGTTACAGTGAGGGGTGTGGGGTATATCAGAGAGTGTTTCAGTGAGGGGTGTGGGGTATATCAGAGTGTGTTTCAGTGAGGGCTGTGGGGTATATCAGAGTGTTACAGTGAAGGGTGTGGGGAATATCAGAGTGTTACAGTGAGGGGTGTGGGGTATATCAGAGTGTTACAGTGAGGGGTGTGGGGTATATCAGAGAGTGTTACAGTGAGGGGTGTGGGGTATATCAGAGTGTTACAGTGAGGGGTGTGGGGTATATCAGAGAGTGTTACAGTGAGGGGTGTGGGGTATATCAGAGAGTGTTACAGTGAGGGGTGTGGGGTATATCAGAGAGTGTTACAGTGAGGGGTGTGGGGTATATCAGAGCGTTACACTGAGGGGTGTGGGGTATATCAGAGTGTTACACTGAGGGGTGTGGGGTATATCAGAGAGTGTTACAGTGAAGGGTGTGGGGTATATCAGAGTGTTACAGTGAGTGGTGTGGGGTATATCAGAGAGCGTTACAGTGAGGGGTATAGGGTATATCAGAGAGTGTTACAGTGAGGGGTGTGGGGTATATCAGAGAGTGTTACAGTGAGGGGCATAGGGTATATCAGAGAGTGGTACAGTGAGGGGTGTGGGGTATATCAGAGTGTTACACTGAAGGGTGTGGGGTATATCAGAGTGTTACAGTGAGGGGTGTGGTGTATATCAGAGAGTGTTTCAGTGAGGGGTATAGGCTATATCAGAGAGTGTTACAGTGAGGGGTGTGGTGTATATCAGAGAGTGTTACAGTGAGGGGTGTGGGGTTTATCAGTGTTACAGTGAGAGGTGTGGGGTATATCAGAGTGTGTTTCAGTGAGGGCTGTGGGGTATATCAGAGTGTTACAGTGAAGGGTGTGGGGTATATCAGAGTGTTACAGTGAGGGGTGTGGGGTATATCAGAGAGTGTTACAGTGAGGGGCATAGGGTATATCAGAGAGTGTTACACTGAGGGGTGTGGGCTATATCAGAGTGTTACAGTGAGGGGTGTGGGGTATATCAGAGAGTGTTACAGTGAGGGGTGTGGGGTATATCAGAGAGTGTTACAGTGAGGGGTGTGGGGTATATCAGAGAGTGTTACAGTGAGGGGTGTGGGGTATATCAGAGCGTTACACTGAGGGGTGTGGGCTATATCAGAGTGTGTTACAGTGAGGGGTGTGGGGTATATCAGAGTGTGTTACAGTGAGGGGTGTGGGCTATATCAGAGAGTGTTACAGTGAGGGGTGTGGGGTATATCAGAGTGTTACAGTGAGGGGTGTGGGGTATATCAGAGTGTGTTACAGTGAGGGGTGTGGGGTATATCAGAGAGTGTTACAGTGAGGGGTATAGGGTACATCAGAGAGTGTTACACTGAGGGGTGTGGGCTATATCAGAGTGTGTTACAGTGAGGGGTGTGGGGTATATCAGAGTGTGTTACAGTGAGGGGTGTGGGGTATATCAGAGTGTGTTACAGTGAGGGGTGTGGGGTATATCAGAGTGTGTTACAGTGAGGGGTGTGGGCTATATCAGAGTGTGTTACAGTGAGGGGTGTGGGGTATATCAGTGTTACAGTAAAGGGTGTGGGGTATATCAGAGTGTTACAGTGAGAGGTGTGGGGTTTATCAGAGAGTGTTACAGTGAGGGGTGTGGGGTATATCAGAGTGTTACAGTGAGGGGTGTGGGGTTTATCAGAGTGTTACAGTGAGGGATGTGGGGTATATCAGTGTTACAGTGAGGGGTGTGGGGTATATCAGAGAGTGTTACAGTGAGGGGTGTGGGGTATATCAGGGAGTGTTACAGTGAGGGGTGTGGGGTATATCAGTGTTACAGTGAGGGGTGTGGGGTATATCAGAGTGTTACAGTGAGGGACGTGGGGTATATCAGTGTTACAGTGAGGGGTGTGGGGTATATCAGAGAGTGTTACAGTGAGGGGTGTGGGGTATATCAGAGAGTGTTACAGTGAGGGGTGTGGGGTATATCAGAGTGTTACAGTGAGGGGTGTGGGGTATATCAGAGAGTGTTACAGTGAGGGGTGTGGGGTATATCAGAGTGTTACAGTGAGGGGTGTGGGGTATATCAGAGTGTTACAGTGAGGGGTGTGGGGTATATCAGAGTGTTATAGTGAGGGGTGTGGGGTATATCAGAGTGTTACAGTGAGGGGTGTGGGGTATATCAGAGTGTTACAGTGAGGGGTGTGGGGTATATCAGAGTGTTACAGTGAGGGGTGTGGGGTATATCAGAGTGTTATAGTGAGGGGTGTGGGGTATATCAGAGTGTTACAGTGAGGGGTGTGGGGTATATCAGAGTGTTACAGTGAGGGGTGTGGGGTATATCAGAGTGTTACAGTGAGGGGTGTGGGATATATCAGAGTGTTATAGTGAGGGGTGTGGGGTATATCAGAGTGTGTTACAGTGAGGGGTGTGGGGTATATCAGAGTGTTACAGTGAGGGGTGTGGGGTATATCAGAGTGTGTTACAGTGAGGGGTGTGGGGTATATCAGAGTGTTACAGTGAGGGGTGTGGGGTATATCAGAGTGTGTTACAGTGAGGGGTGTGGGGTATATCAGAGTGTTACAGTGAGGGGTGTGGGGTATATCAGAGTGTTATAGTGAGGGGTGTGGGGTATATCAGAGTGTTACAGTGAGGGGTGTGGGGTATATCAGAGTGTTACAGTGAGGGGTGTGGGGTATATCAGAGTGTTACAGTGAGGGGTGTGGGGTATATCAGAGAGTGTTACAGTGAGGGGTGTGGGGTATATCAGAGTGTTACAGTGAGGGGTGTGGGGTATGTCAGAGTGTGTTACAATGAGGGGTGTGGGGTATATCAGAGTGTTACAGTGAGTGGTGGTGGGGTATATCAGAGTGTTACAGTGAGGGGTGTGGGGTATGTCAGAGTGTGTTACAATGAGGGGTGTGGGGTATATCAGAGTGTTACAGTGAGGGGTGTGGGGTATATCAGAGTGTTACAGTGAGGGGTGTGGGGTATGTCAGAGTGTGTTACAATGAGGGGTGTGGGGTATATCAGAGAGTGTTACAGTGAGAGGTATAGGGTACATCAGAGAGTGTTACACTGAGGGGTGTGGGCTATATCAGAGTGTGTTACAGTGAGGGGTGTGGGGTATATCAGAGTGTGTTACAGTGAGGGGTGTGGGGTATATCAGAGTGTGTTACAGTGAGGGGTGTGGGGTATATCAGAGTGTGTTACAGTGAGGGGTGTGGGGTATATCAGATAGTGTTACAGTGAGGGGTGTGGGGTATATCAGAGTGTGTTACAGTGAGGGGTGTGGGGTATATCAGAGTGTGTTACAGTGAGGGGTGTGGGGTATATCAGAGTGTGTTACAGTGAGGGGTGTGGGGTATATCAGAGAGTTACAGTGAGGGGTGTGGGCTATATCAGAGTGTGTTACAGTGAGGGGTGTGGGGTATATCAGTGTTACAGTAAAGGGTGTGGGGTATATCAGAGTGTTACAGTGAGGGGTGTGGGGTATATCAGAGTGTTACAGTGAGAGGTGTGGGGTTTATCAGAGAGTGTTACAGTGAGGGGTGTGGGGTATATCAGAGTGTTACAGTGAGGGGTGTGGGGTACATCATAGTGTTACAGTGAGGGGTGTGGGGTATATCAGAGTGTTACAGTGAGGGGTGTGGGGTTTATCAGAGTGTTACAGTGAGGGGTGTAGGGTATATCAGTGCTATAGTGAGGTTTGTGGAATATATTTGAGTGAGTGGGGTTTATCGGTGTTACAGTGATGGATGTGGTATATATCAGAGTATGTTACATTGAAGGGTGTGGTGCATATCAGAGTGTTACAGTGATGGGTGTGGGGTATATCAGAAAGTGTTAGAGTGAGGGGGGTGTGGTATATCAGAATGTCTCAGTGAGGAGCATGGGGTATATCAGAGTGTGTTACAATGAGGGGCGTGGTGTTTGTTCGTGTGTTTCAGTGAGGGATGTGCATTTTATCAGATTGTTACAGTGAGGTGTATGGGGTATATCAGTTTGTTACAGTGAGGGGTGTGGGGTACATCAGAGAGTGTTACAGTGAGGGATTTGGAGAATATCAGAGTTACAGTGAGGAGTGTGGGGTATATCAGTGTGTAGCAGTGAGGGGTGTGGGGTATATCAGAGTGTTACAGTGAGGGGTGTGGGGTATATCAGAGTGTTACAGTGAGGGGTGTGGGGTATATCAGAGTGTTACAGTGAGCGGTGTGGGGTATATCAGAGTGTTACAGTGAGGGGTGTGGGGTATATCAGAGTGTTACAGTGAGGGGTGTGGGGTATATCAGAGTGTGTTACAGTGAGGGGTGTGGGGTATATCAGAGAGTGTTACAGTGAGGGGTGTGGGGTATATCAGAGAGTGTTACAGTGAGGGGTGTGGGGTATATCAGTGTTACAGTAAAGGGTGTGGGGTATATCAGAGTGTTACAGTGAGGGGTGTGGGGTATATCAGAGTGTTACAGTGAGCGGTGTGGGGTATATCAGAGTGTTACAGTGAGAGGTGTGGGGTTTATCAGAGAGTGTTACAGTGAGGGGTGTGGGGTATATCAGAGTGTTACAGTGAGGGGTGTGGGGTACATCATAGTGTTACAGTGAGGGGTGTGGGGTATATCAGAGTGTTACAGTGAGGGGTGTGGGGTTTATCAGAGTGTTACAGTGAGGGGTGTAGGGTATATCAGTGCTATAGTGAGGTTTGTGGAATATATTTGAGTGAGTGGGGTTTATCGGTGTTACAGTGATGGATGTGGTATATATCAGAGTATGTTACATTGAAGGGTGTGGTGTATATCAGAGTGTTACAGTGATGGGTGTGGGGTATATCAGAAAGTGTTAGAGTGAGGGGGGTGTGGTATATCAGAATGTCTCAGTGAGGAGCATGGGGTATATCAGAGTGTGTTACAATGAGGGGTGTGGTGTTTGTTCGTGTGTTTCAGTGAGGGATGTGCATTTTATCAGATTGTTACAGTGAGGTGTATGGGGTATATCAGTTTGTTACAGTGAGGGGTGTGGGGTACATCAGAGAGTGTTACAGTGAGGGATTTGGAGAATATCAGAGTTACAGTGAGGAGTGTGGGGTATATCAGTGTGTTACAGTGAGGGGTGTGGGGTATATCAGAGTGTTACAGTGAGGGGTGTGGGGTATATCAGAGTGTTACAGTGAGGGGTGTGGGGTATATCAGAGTGTTACAGTGAGGGGTGTGGGGTATATCAGAGTGTTACAGTGAGCGGTGTGGGGTATATCAGAGTGTTACAGTGAGGGGTGTGGGGTATATCAGAGTGTGTTACAGTGAGGGGTGTGCGGTATATCAGAGAGTGTTACAGTGAAGGATGTAGGTTATATCAGAGAGTGTTACAGTGAAGGATGTAGGTTATATCAGAGTGTTACACTGAGGGGTGTGGGCTATATCAGTATGTGTTACAGTGACGGGTGTGGTGTATATCAGTGTTACAGTGAGGGGTGTGGGTTATATCAGTGTTTTACAGTGAGGTGTGGGGTATATCAGAGTGTTACAGTGAGGAATATGGAGTATATCAGTGTGTTGCAGTTAGGGGTGTGGGGTATATCAGAGAGTGTTACAGTGAGGGGTGTGGAGTATATCAGTGTTACAGTGAGGGGTGTGGGTTATATCAGTGTTTTACAGTGAGGTGTGGGGTATATCAGAGTGTTACAGTGAGGAATATGGAGTATATCAGTGTGTTGCAGTTAGGGGTGTGGGGTATATCAGAGAGTGTTACAGTGAGGGGTGTGGGGTATATCAGAGTGTGTTACAGTGAGGGGTGTGGGGTATATCAGTGTTACAGTGATTGGTGTGGGGTATATCAGAGTGTTATAGTGAGGGATGTCGGGTATATCAGAGAGTGTTACAGTGAGGGGTGTGGGGTATATCAGAGAGTGTTAGTGAGGGGTGTGGGGTATATCAGAGAGTGTTACAGTGAGGGGTGTGGGGTATATCAGAGAGTGTTACAGTGAGGGGTGTGGGGTATATCAGAGCGTTACACTGAGGGGTGTGGGGTATATCAGAGTGTTACAGTGAGGGATGTGGGGTATATCAGTGTTACAGTGAGGGGTGTGGGGTATATCAGAGAGTGTTACAGTGAGGGGTGTGGGGTATATCAGAGAGTGTTACAGTGAGGGGTGTGGGGTATATCAGTGTTACAGTGAGGGGTGTGGGGTATATCAGAGTGTTACAGTGAGGGATGTGGGGTATATCAGTGTTATAGTGAG
>NC_140990.1:90110247-90133983 GCF_052327205.1 Somniosus microcephalus | reverse complement strand
ACTCCCAGTGAGAGGGAGTCGGAGAGTGATATTACTCCCAGTGAGAGGGAGTCGGAGAGTGATATTACTCCCAGTGAGAGGGAGTCGGAGAGTGAGATTACTCCCAGTGAGAGGGAGTCGGAGAGTGATATTACACCCAGTGAGAGGGAGTCGGAGAGTGATATTACTCCCAGTGAGAGGGAGTTGGAGAGTGAGATTACTCCCAGTGAGAGGGAGTCGGAGAGTGATATTACTCCCAGTGAGTGGGAGTCGGAGGGTGATATTACTCCCAGTGAGTGGGAGTCGGAGAGTGAGATTACTCCCAGTGAGAGGGAGTTGGAGAGTGATATTACTCCCAGTGAGAGGGAGTCGGAGAGTGATATTACTCCCAGTGAGTGGGAGTCGGAGAGTGATATTACTCCCAGTGAGTGGGAGTCGGAGAGTGAGATTACTCCCAGTGAGAGGGAGTCGGAGAGTGATATTACTCACAGTGAGAGGGAGTTGGAGAGTGATATTACTCCCAGTGAGAGGGAGCTGGAGAGTGATATTACTCCCAGTGAGAGGGAGTCGGAGAGTGATATTACTCCCAGTGAGAGAGAGTCGGGGAGTGATATTACTCCCAGTGAGAGGGGGTCGGAGAGTGATATTACTCCCAGTGAGAGGGAGTCGGAGAGTGATATTACACAGTGAGAGGGAGTCGGAGAGTGATATTACACCCAGTGAGAGGGAGTCGGAGAGTAATATTACTCCCAGTGAGAGTGAGTTGGAGAGTGATATTACTCCCAGTGATTGGGAGTCGGAGAGTGATATTACTCCCAGTGAGAGGGAGTCGTAGAGTGATATTACTCCCAGTGAGAGGGAGTTGGAGAGTGATATTACCCCCAGTGAGAGGGAGTGGGAGAGTGATATTACTCCCAGTGAGAGGGAGTCGGAGAGTGATATTACTCCCAGTGAGGGTGAGTTGGAGAGTGATATTACTCCCAGTGAGGGTGAGTTGGAGAGTGATATTACTCCCAGTGAGGGTGAGTTGGAGAGTGATATTACTCCCAGTGAGAGGGATTCGGAGAGTGATATTACTCCCAGTGAGAGGGTGTTGGAGAGTGATATTACTCCGTGAGAGGGAGTTGGAGAGTGATATTACATCCAGTGAGAGTGAGTTGGAGAGTGATCTTACTCCCAGTGAGTGGGAGTCGGAGAGTGATATTACTCCCAGTGAGAGGGAGTTGGAGAGTGATATTACTCCCAGTGAGAGGGAGTCGGAGAGTGATATTACTCCCAGTGAGGGTGAGTTGGATAGTGATATTACCCCCAGTGAGAGGGAGTTGGAGAGTGATAATACTCCCAGTGAGGGTGAGTTGGAGAGTGATATTACACCCAGTGAGAGGGAGTCGGAGAGTGATATTACTCCCAGTGAGTGGGAGTCGGAGAGCGATATTACTCCCAGTGAGAGGGAGTCGGAGAGTATTATTACTCCCAGTGAGAGGGTGTTGGAGAGTGATATTACTCCCAGTGAGAGGGAGTCGGAGAGTGATATTACTCCCAGTGAGAGGGAGTCGGAGAGTGATATTACTCCCAGTGAGAGGGAGTCGGAGAGTGATATTACTCCCAGTGAGAGGGAGTCGGAGAGTGATATTACTCCCAGTGAGAGGGAGTCGGAGAGTGATATTACTCCCAGTGAGAGGGAGTCGGAGAGTGATATTACTCCCAGTGAGAGGGAGTCGGAGAGTGATATTACTCCCAGTGAGAGGGAGTCGGAGAGTGATATTACACCCAGTGAGAGGGAGTCGGAGAGTGATATTACTCCCAGTGAGAGGGAGTCGGAGAGTTATATTACTCCCAGTGAGAGGGATTCGGAGAGTGATATTACTCCCAGTGAGAGGGAGTAGGAGAGTGATATTACTCCCAGTGAGAGGGAGTCGGAGAGTGATATTACACCCAGTGAGAGGGAGTCGGAGAGTGATATTACTCCCAATACAATACAATACAATACAAATCGCTTTATTGGCATGATAAGGTACATCTTATGTTGCCAAAGCATCAAAATACATTTATGGTTGAACACATAAACGCAGTTCCATTCATACAGTGTATAAACAGGTATATCCCTGAGTTTATAAATATATTTTCGCCTTGTTTATATATACTCTTGTCTTAGTTTACTGGTTGTCCCTCTGTTCATGGCAAGCTGTAACATAGTGTGCCGCCAGTGTTACACAGCTTCTCTCCTCCCCCAGTAGGAATGGGAGTTTTTGGTTGTCAGTCAGATTTCTGAATTCAGGGCATATTTGTGAGAATTTTTGATAGAAATTCTCTCTGATGCCCTGATATTTTCCACAGGCTGTGAGGAAGTGCATCTCTGTCTCAACTACTCCCTGACTGCAGTGAGAGCATATCCTGTCTTCTCTTGGCAGCCTGGTCTGCCTGTGTCTGCCTTTTTCGATCGCTAGGCTATGTTCGCTAAGTCTGTACCTTGTCAAGGTTCTTCTCAGTTTGTTATCCTTTACCATGGTCAGGTAATCAGCTATGTTGTATTGTCTGTTTAGGGCCAAGTAGCAATTGAGTTTGCTTTGGGTTTTTGTTGTTTCTGCCCAATATGACAGATATTTTTCCTTTTGCTTAGCGACGATTGTGTTGGGTCGAATTCTTTGTGTTACCCTGTCACTGTCCTGGGGCTGGTTATTGTTAGTATTGTTATTAGTTACTTTATTGAGTCCCAGGACTAGTTGACTGAGGGTATTCTTCTTTATGGTCAGCTCTTGGCATTTCAGGGCGTCGTAGTGATAGCATTGGGGGTTGCTCATTTGTAGGTGATTCCAAAATTTGGTGGCTCTTTTTTGGATAGTGATTATTAATGGGTATTGGCCTAGTTCCGCCCTGCATGCGTTGTTTACTGTTTTCCTTTGAGTCCGGAGAATACTTTTACAGAATTCCGCATGTAGGATCTCAATTGGGTGTTTGTCCCATTTTGCAAAATCTTGTTGTGTTAGTGGTCCCCAGACCTCACTGCCATAGAGTGCAATTGGTTCAATTACTGATTTGAAAATTTTGAGCCAAATGCTAATTGGGATTTCTATTTGGATTGATTTTTTGATGGCATAGAAAGCCCTTCTTGCTTTCTCTTTCAGTTCATTCACAGCCAGTTTGAAGTTTCCCGTAGAACTGATTTTTAAGCCCAAGTATGTGTAGTGAGTGGTTTGTTCAATTTTGGTTGTTCCTACTGTGAAATTTATTGTGGGTCCATGTTGTTTGGATCTTTGCTGGAACACAAGGACTTTGGTTTTTTGGGGATTTATTGTCAGGGCCCAAGTCTGGCAGTACGACTCCAGCAGGTCCAGGTTCTGCTGTAGACCCTCCTTAGTTGGTGACAGCAGAACCAGGTCGTCGGCATAGAGGAGGAATTTAACCTTGGATTCATATAGGGTGAGGCCGGGTGCTGTAGATTGTTCAAGTAGTTTTGCCAATCCATTAATGTAAATATTAAAGAGTGTCGGTGAGATTGGCGAGCCCTGCGTCACCCCCCGCCCCTGTGGGAAGTATTTTGTTTGTTTGTCTCCAATTTTAACTGCACATTTATTGTTGAGAGGGAGTTGGAGAGTGATATTACTGCCAGTGAGAGGGAGTCGGAGAGTGATATTACTCCCAGTGAGAGGGAGTTGGAGAGTGATACTACTCCCAGTGAGGCTTAGTTGGAGAATGATATTACTCCCAGCGAGAGGGAGTCGGAGAGTGATATTACTCCCAGTGAGGGTGAGTTGGAAAGTGATATTACCCCCAGTGAGAGGGAGTTGGAGAGTGATAATACTCCCAGTGAGGGTGAGTTGGAGAGTGATATTACACCCAGTGAGAGGGAGTCGGAGAGTGATATTACTCCCAGTGAGTGGGAGTCGGAGAGCGATATTACTCCCAGTGACAGGGAGTCGGAGAGTATTATTACTCCCAGTGAGAGGGTGTTGGAGAGTGATATTACTCCCAGTGAGAGGGAGTCGGAGAGTGATATTACTCCCAGTGAGAGGGAGTCGGAGAGTGATATTACACCCAGTGAGAATGAGCCGGAGAGTGATATTACTCCCAGTGAGAGGGAGTCGGAGAGTGATATTACTCCCAGTGAGAGGGAGTCGGAGAGTGATATTACTCCCAGTGAGAGGGAGTCGGAGAGTGATATTACTCCCAGTGAGAGGGAGTCGGAGAGTGATATTACTCCCAGTGAGAGGGAGTCGGAGAGTGATATTACACCCAGTGAGAGGGAGTCGGAGAGTGATATTACTCCCAGTGAGAGGGAGTCGGAGAGTTATATTACTCCCAGTGAGAGGGATTCGGAGAGTGATATTACTCCCAGTGAGAGGGAGTAGGAGAGTGATATTACTCCCAGTGAGAGGGAGTCGGAGAGTGATATTACTCCCAGTGAGAGGGAGTCGGAGAGTGATATTACACCCAGTGAGAGGGAGTCGGAGAGTGATATTACTCCCAGTGAGAGGGAGTTGGAGAGTGATATTACTGCCAGTGAGAGGGAGTCGGAGAGTGATATTACACAGTGAGAGGGAGTCGGAGAGTGATATTACACCCAGTGAGAGGGAGTCGGAGAGTGATATTAGTCCCAGTGAGAGGGAGTCGGAGAGTGACATTACTCCCAGTGAGAGGGAGTCGGAGAGTGATATTACTCCCAGTGAGAGGGAGTTGGAGAGTGAGATTACTCCCAGTGAGAGGGAGTCGGAGAGTGAGATTACTCCCAGTGAGAGGGAGTCGGAGAGTGATATTACTCCCAGTGAGAGGGAGTCGGAGAGTGATATTACTCCCAGTGAGAGGGAGTCGGAGAGTGATATTACACCCAGTGAGAGGGAGTCGGAGAGTGATATTACTCCCAGTGAGAGGGAGTCGGAGAGTTATATTACTCCCAGTGAGAGGGATTCGGAGAGTGATATTACTCCCAGTGAGAGGGAGTAGGAGAGTGATATTACTCCCAGTGAGAGGGAGTCGGAGAGTGATATTACTCCCAGTGAGAGGGAGTCGGAGAGTGATATTACACCCAGTGAGAGGGAGTCGGAGAGTGATATTACTCCCAGTGAGAGGGAGTTGGAGAGTGATATTACTGCCAGTGAGAGGGAGTCGGAGAGTGATATTACACAGTGAGAGGGAGTCGGAGAGTGATATTACACCCAGTGAGAGGGAGTCGGAGAGTGATATTACTCCCAGTGATAGGGAGTCGGAGAGTGACATTACTCCCAGTGAGAGGGAGTCGGAGAGTGATATTACTCCCAGTGAGAGGGAGTTGGAGAGTGATATTACTCCCAGTGAGGGTGAGTTGGAGAGTGATATTACTCCCAGTGAGAGGGAGTTGGAGAGTGATATTACTCCCAGTGAGAGGGAGTTGGAGAGTGATATTACACCCAGTGAGAGGGAGTCGGAGAGTGATATTACTCCCAGTGAGAGGGAGTCGGAGAGTGATATTACACACAGTGAGAGGGAGTCGGAGAGTGAGATTACTCCCAGTGAGAGGGAGTCGGAGAGTGATATTACACCCAGTGAGAGGGAGTCGGAGAGTGATATTACTCCCAGTGAGAGGGAGTTGGAGAGTGAGATTACTCCCAGTGAGAGGGAGTCGGAGAGTGATATTACTCCCAGTGAGTGGGAGTCGGAGGGTGATATTACTCCCAGTGAGTGGGAGTCGGAGAGTGAGATTACTCCCAGTGAGAGGGAGTTGGAGAGTGATATTACTCCCAGTGAGAGGGAGTCGGAGAGTGATATTACTCCCAGTGAGTGGGAGTCGGAGAGTGATATTACTCCCAGTGAGTGGGAGTCGGAGAGTGAGATTACTCCCAGTGAGAGGGAGTCGGAGAGTGATATTACTCACAGTGAGAGGGAGTTGGAGAGTGATATTACTCCCAGTGAGAGGGAGTTGGAGAGTGATATTACTCCCAGTGAGAGGGAGTCGGAGAGTGATATTACTCCCAGTGAGAGAGAGTCGGGGAGTGATATTACTCCCAGTGAGAGGGGGTCGGAGAGTGATATTACTCCCAGTGAGAGGGAGTCGGAGAGTGATATTACACAGTGAGAGGGAGTCGGAGAGTGATATTACACCCAGTGAGAGGGAGTCGGAGAGTAATATTACTCCCAGTGAGAGTGAGTTGGAGAGTGATATTACTCCCAGTGATTGGGAGTCGGAGAGTGATATTACTCCCAGTGAGAGGGAGTCGTAGAGTGATATTACTCCCAGTGAGAGGGAGTTGGAGAGTGATATTACCCCCAGTGAGAGGGAGTGGGAGAGTGATATTACTCCCAGTGAGAGGGAGTCGGAGAGTGATATTACTCCCAGTGAGGCTGAGTTGGAGAGTGATATTACACCCAGTGAGAGGGAGTCGGAGAGTGATATTACACCCAGTGAGGGTGAGTTGGAGAGTGATATTACTCCCAGTGAGGGTGAGTTGGAGAGTGATATTACTCCCAGTGAGAGGGATTCGGAGAGTGATATTACTCCCAGTGAGAGGGTGTTGGAGAGTGATATTACTCCGTGAGAGGGAGTTGGAGAGTGATATTACATCCAGTGAGAGTGAGTTGGAGAGTGATCTTACTCCCAGTGAGTGGGAGTCGGAGAGTGATATTACCAGTGAGAGGGAGTCGGAGAGTGATATTACTGCCAGTGAGAGGGAGTCGGAGAGTGATATTACTCCCAGTGAGAGGGAGTTGGAGAGTGATACTACTCCCAGTGAGGCTTAGTTGGAGAGTGATATTACTCCCAGTGAGAGGGAGTCGGAGAGTGATATTACTCCCAGTGAGGGTGAGTTGGATAGTGATATTACCCCCAGTGAGAGGGAGTTGGAGAGTGATAATACTCCCAGTGAGGGTGAGTTGGAGAGTGATATTACACCCAGTGAGAGGGAGTCGGAGAGTGATATTACTCCCAGTGAGTGGGAGTCGGAGAGCGATATTACTCCCAGTGAGAGGGAGTCAGAGAGTATTATTACTCCCAGTGAGAGGGTGTTGGAGAGTGATATTACTCCCAGTGAGAGGGAGTCGGAGAGTGATATTACTCCCAGTGAGAGGGAGTCGGAGAGTGATATTACTCCCAGTGAGAGGGAGTCGGAGAGTGATATTACTCCCAGTGAGAGGGAGTCGGAGAGTGATATTACTCCCAGTGAGAGGGAGTCGGAGAGTGATATTACACCCAGTGAGAGGGAGTCGGAGAGTGATATTACTCCCAGTGAGAGGGAGTCGGAGAGTTATATTACTCCCAGTGAGAGGGATTCGGAGAGTGATATTACTCCCAGTGAGAGGGAGTAGGAGAGTGATATTACTCCCAGTGAGAGGGAGTCGGAGAGTGATATTACACCCAGTGAGAGGGAGTCGGAGTGTGATATTACTCCCAATACAATACAATACAATACAAATCGCTTTATTGGCATGATAAGGTACATCTTATGTTGCCAAAGCATCAAAATACATTTATGGTTGAACACATAAACGCAGTTCCATTCATACAGTGTATAAACAGGTATATCCCTGAGTTTATAAATATATTTTCGCCTTGTTTATATATACTCTTGTCTTAGTTTACTGGTTGTCCCTCTGTTCATGGCAAGCTGTAACATAGTGTGCCGCCAGTGTTACACAGCTTCTCTCCTCCCCCAGTAGGAATGGGAGTTTTTGGTTGTCAGTCAGATTTCTGAATTCAGGGCATATTTGTGAGAATTTTTGATAGAAATTCTCTCTGATGCCCTGATATTTTCCACAGGCTGTGAGGAAGTGCATCTCTGTCTCAACTACTCCCTGACTGCAGTGAGAGCATATCCTGTCTTCTCTTGGCAGCCTGGTCTGCCTGTGTCTGCCTTTTTCGATCGCTAGGCTATGTTCGCTAAGTCTGTACCTTGTCAAGGTTCTTCTCAGTTTGTTATCCTTTACCATGGTCAGGTAATCAGCTATGTTGTATTGTCTGTTTAGGGCCAAGTAGCAATTGAGTTTGCTTTGGGTTTTTGTTGTTTCTGCCCAATATGACAGATATTTTTCCTTTTGCTTAGCGACGATTGTGTTGGGTCGAATTCTTTGTGTTACCCTGTCACTGTCCTGGGGCTGGTTATTGTTAGTATTGTTATTAGTTACTTTATTGAGTCCCAGGACTAGTTGACTGAGGGTATTCTTCTTTATGGTCAGCTCTTGGCATTTCAGGGCGTCGTAGTGATAGCATTGGGGGTTGCTCATTTGTAGGTGATTCCAAAATTTGGTGGCTCTTTTTTGGATAGTGATTATTAATGGGTATTGGCCTAGTTCCGCCCTGCATGCGTTGTTTACTGTTTTCCTTTGAGTCCGGAGAATACTTTTACAGAATTCCGCATGTAGGATCTCAATTGGGTGTTTGTCCCATTTTGCAAAATCTTGTTGTGTTAGTGGTCCCCAGACCTCACTGCCATAGAGTGCAATTGGTTCAATTACTGATTTGAAAATTTTGAGCCAAATGCTAATTGGGATTTCTATTTGGATTGATTTTTTGATGGCATAGAAAGCCCTTCTTGCTTTCTCTTTCAGTTCATTCACAGCCAGTTTGAAGTTTCCCGTAGAACTGATTTTTAAGCCCAAGTATGTGTAGTGAGTGGTTTGTTCAATTTTGGTTGTTCCTACTGTGAAATTTATTGTGGGTCCATGTTGTTTGGATCTTTGCTGGAACACAAGGACTTTGGTTTTTTGGGGATTTATTGTCAGGGCCCAAGTCTGGCAGTACGACTCCAGCAGGTCCAGGTTCTGCTGTAGACCCTCCTTAGTTGGTGACAGCAGAACCAGGTCGTCGGCATAGAGGAGGAATTTAACCTTGGATTCATATAGGGTGAGGCCGGGTGCTGTAGATTGTTCAAGTAGTTTTGCCAATCCATTAATGTAAATATTAAAGAGTGTCGGTGAGATTGGCGAGCCCTGCGTCACCCCCCGCCCCTGTGGGAAGTATTTTGTTTGTTTGTCTCCAATTTTAACTGCACATTTATTGTTGAGAGGGAGTTGGAGAGTGATATTACTGCCAGTGAGAGGGAGTCGGAGAGTGATATTACACAGTGAGAGGGAGTCGGAGAGTGACATTACTCCCAGTGAGAGGGAGTCGGAGAGTGATATTACTCCCAGTGAGAGGGAGTCGGAGAGTGATATTACACACAGTGAGAGGGAGTCGGAGAGTGAGATTACTCCCAGTGAGAGGGAGTTGGAGAGTGATATTACTCCCAGTGAGAGGGAGTCGGAGAGTGATATTACTCCCAGTGAGAGGGAGTCGGAGAGTGATATTACTCCCAGTGAGAGGGAGTCGGAGAGTGATATTACACCCAGTGAGAGGGAGTCGGAGAGTGATATTACTCCCAGTGAGAGGGAGTCGGAGAGTTATATTACTCCCAGTGAGAGGGATTCGGAGAGTGATATTACTCCCAGTGAGAGGGAGTAGGAGAGTGATATTACTCCCAGTGAGAGGGAGTTGGAGAGTGATATTACTGCCAGTGAGAGGGAGTCGGAGACTGATATTACACAGTGAGAGGGAGTCGGAGAGTGATATTACACCCAGTGAGAGGGAGTCGGAGAGTGATATTACTCCCAGTGAGAGGGAGTCGGAGAGTGACATTACTCCCAGTGAGAGGGAGTCGGAGAGTGATATTACTCCCAGTGAGAGGGAGTTGGAGAGTGATATTACTCCCAGTGAGGGTGAGTTGGAGAGTGATATTACTCCCAGTGAGAGGGAGTTGGAGAGTGATATTACTCCCAGTGAGAGGGAGTTGGAGAGTGATATTACACCCAGTGAGAGGGAGTCGGAGAGTGATATTACTCCCAGTGAGAGGGAGTCGGAGAGTGATATTACACACAGTGAGAGGGAGTCGGAGAGTGATATTACACCCAGTGAGAGGGAGTCGGAGAGTGATATTACTCCCAGTGAGAGGGAGTTGGAGAGTGAGATTACTCCCAGTGAGAGGGAGTCGGAGAGTGATATTACTCCCAGTGAGTGGGAGTCGGAGGGTGATATTACTCCCAGTGAGTGGGAGTCGGAGAGTGAGATTACTCCCAGTGAGAGGGAGTTGGAGAGTGATATTACTCCCAGTGAGAGGGAGTCGGAGAGTGATATTACTCCCAGTGAGTGGGAGTCGGAGAGTTATATTACTCCCAGTGAGAGGGATTCGGAGAGTGATATTACTCCCAGTGAGAGGGAGTAGGAGAGTGATATTACTCCCAGTGAGAGGGAGTCGGAGAGTGATATTACTTCCAGTGAGAGGGAGTCGGAGAGTGATATTACACCCAGTGAGAGGGAGTCGGAGAGTGATATTACTCCCAGTGAGAGGGAGTTGGAGAGTGATATTACTGCCAGTGAGAGGGAGTCGGAGACTGATATTACACAGTGAGAGGGAGTCGGAGAGTGATATTACACCCAGTGAGAGGGAGTCGGAGAGTGATATTACTCCCAGTGAGAGGGAGTCGGAGAGTGACATTACTCCCAGTGAGAGGGAGTCGGAGAGTGATATTACTCCCAGTGAGAGGGAGTTGGAGAGTGATATTACTCCCAGTGAGGGTGAGTTGGAGAGTGATATTACTCCCAGTGAGAGGGAGTTGGAGAGTGATATTACTCCCAGTGAGAGGGAGTTGGAGAGTGATATTACACCCAGTGAGAGGGAGTCGGAGAGTGATATTACTCCCAGTGAGAGGGAGTCGGAGAGTGATATTACACACAGTGAGAGGGAGTCGGAGAGTGATATTACACCCAGTGAGAGGGAGTCGGAGAGTGATATTACTCCCAGTGAGAGGGAGTTGGAGAGTGAGATTACTCCCAGTGAGAGGGAGTCGGAGAGTGATATTACTCCCAGTGAGTGGGAGTCGGAGGGTGATATTACTCCCAGTGAGTGGGAGTCGGAGAGTGAGATTACTCCCAGTGAGAGGGAGTTGGAGAGTGATATTACTCCCAGTGAGAGGGAGTCGGAGAGTGATATTACTCCCAGTGAGTGGGAGTCGGAGAGTGATATTACTCCCAGTGAGTGGGAGTCGGAGAGTGAGATTACTCCCAGTGAGAGGGAGTCGGAGAGTGATATTACTCCCAGTGAGAGGGAGTTGGAGAGTGATATTACTCCCAGTGAGAGGGAGTTGGAGAGTGATATTACTCCCAGTGAGAGGGAGTCGGAGAGTGATATTACTCCCAGTGAGAGAGAGTCGGAGAGTGATATTACTCCCAGTGAGAGGGGGTCGGAGAGTGATATTACTCCCAGTGAGAGGGAGTCGGTGAGTGATATTACACAGTGAGAGGGAGTCGGAGAGTGATATTACTCCCAGTGAGAGGGAGTCGGAGAGTGATATTACACCCAGTGAGAGGGAGTCGGAGAGTGATATTACTCCCAGTGAGAGGGAGTCGGAGAGTGATATTACACCCAGTGAGAGGGAGTCGGAGAGTGATATTACTCCCAGTGAGAGGGAGTCGGTGAGTGATATTACGGAATAAGGGAGCTGACTCTCTTTGACATGCTTTCCCTGTCTATCTCCTGCACTAGGATAATCCTGTTGGCTGTTCGGATGGCCGGATCAATGGTCGACAGTTGTGCACTTTTACGAATTCCAAGCACGGGATATTCCTGCCTCTTCGCTATGTGCACCCCGGTAAGACCCACTTGTGCAGTATGTTGGAACGGTATGTAATTGGGGAATCTGATGTGAGGGAGGTGGTTGACTGAAATAGTCTCCCGGTTTCCTCACCCCTCCTGCGTGCACTGAACCGTGACGGCTTCGGGTTCGATGAGAGCTGTCTCCACTCCGCTACCTCACCCACACTATAGAGAGAGTGGATGCATTGGTTGTCATTTTCCAAAATTCCATAGATTCTGGAACAGTTCCCACAAATTAGAACCCCACTATTTAAGAAAGGAGGGAGAGAGAAAACGGGGAACTACAGACCAGTTAGCCTGACATCAGTAGTAGGGAAAATGCTAGAATCTATTATTAAGGACGTGGTAACAGGGCACTTAGAAAATAATAATAGGAGTGGGCAGAGTCAACATGGATTTATGAAAGGGAAATCGTGTTTGACAAATGTCATTGAGTTTTTTGAGGTTGTAATTAGCACAATAGATAAGGAGGAACCAGTGGATGTGGTGTATTTGGATTTTCAGAAGGCATTCGATAAAGTGCCAAACAAGAGGTTATTAAACAAAATTAGGGCTCATGGGATTGGGGGTAATATACTAGCATGGATTGAGGATTGGTTAATGGACAGAAAACAGAGCGAAGGAATAAACGGGTAATTTTCGGGTTGGCAGGCTGTAACTAGTGGGGTACCGCAAGGATCAGCGCTTGGGCCTCAGCTATTCACAATCTACATCAATGATTTGGATGAGGGGACCAAATGTAATATATCCAAGTTTGATGATGATACAAAGCTGGGTGGGAATGTAAGTTGTGAGGAGGATGCAAAGAGGCTTCAAGGGGATATCGACAGGCTAAGTGAGTGGGCAAGAACATGGCGAATGGAATATAATGTGGAGAAATGTGAAGTTATCCACTTTGGTAGGAAAAATAGAAAAGCAGAGAATTTTTAAATGGTGAGAGATTGGGAAATGTTGGTGTTCAGAGGGACCTGGGTGTCCTTGTACACGAATCACTGAAAGTTAACATGCAGGTGCAGCACGAATTTATAAATAAATACAAGAATCATACATAAGTCAGGGGACGCTCCCGAAGATCGCGGCCGGGGCACGAGCGAGGCGCTGTGCATGGCGATGACGTCATCGCCAACGGCAAAGCGCCGCGGGGTGCTACCAGTTAGCGCCGCTGCTAACCTCCCGGAAAATAGACCCAGCCTATCCAGTCTTTCCTCATAGCTACGATTCTCTACTCCCAGCAACATCCTTGTAAATCTCCTCTGTACCCTCTCTAGTGCAATCACATCTTTCCTGTAATGTGACCAGAACTGCACTCAGTACTCTAGCTGAGGCCTAACTAGTGTTTTATACAGTTGAAGCATAACCTCCCTGCTCTTGTATTCTATGCCTCAGCTAATAAAGGCAAGCATTCCGTATGCCTTCTTAACCCCTTTATCTACCTGGCCTGCTACCTTCAGGGATCTGTGAACATGCACTCCAAGGTCCCTTTGTTCCTCTACACTACTCAGTGTCCTACCATTTAATGTGTATTCCCTTTCCTTGTTAGCCCTCCCCAAATGCCATTACCTCACACTTCTCTGGATTGAATTCCATTTGCCACTGTTCTGCCCACCTGACCAATTTATTGATATCTTCCTGCAGTCTACATCTTCCTTCTTCAGTATCAACCACACAGCCGATTTTAGTATCATCTGCAAACTTCTTAATCATACCCCCTATATTCAAGACAAGATCGTTGATATATACCACAAAAAGCAAGGGACCTCATACTGAGCCCTGCAGAACCCCACTGGAAACAGCCTTCCAGTCACAAAAACACCCATCAACCATTACCCTCTGCTTCCTGTCTCCGAGCCAGTTTTGAATCCAACTTGCCACTTTGCCCTGGGCTTTTAACTTCGTGACCAGTCTGCCATGTGGAACCTGCCAGACTGTTAATTGGCCTGCGAATCCTTCCAGTACCTCGCACTTTTCTCTGAGGAAAGAGCGTGAAGCTATCAAAACAGCAACAGTGATATTGGTTGAGGGATAAACATTGGCCCCTGGACACCGGGGAGAACTCCCACTGCTCTTCTTTCAATAGTGGCATTGGGATAGTTTACGTTCACCCGAGAGGAGCCTCAGTTTAACGCCTCACCCATAAAACGGCTCCTCCGGCAGTGCAGCGCTTCCCCTCGGTACTGGCACCGGGAGTGTTGGCCTTGGATTATGAGGCTCGAGCAGGGAGGTTATGATGGAGCTGTACAAAACGCTAGTTAGGCCACAGCTGGAATACTGTGTGCATTTCTGGTCGCCACACTATAGGAAGGATGTGATTGCATTGGAGAGGGTGTAGAGGAGATTCACCAGGATGTTACCTGGGCTGGAGCGCTTCAGCTATGAAGAGAGACTGGACAGGCTGGGGTTGTTTTCCTTAGAGCAGAGAAGGCTGAGGGGGGACCTGATTGAGGTGTACAAAATTATGAGGGGCATAGATAGGGTAGATAGAAAGGAACTTTCCCCCTTAGTAGAGGGGTCAATAACCAGGGGGCATAGTTTCAAGGTAAGGGGCAGGAGGTTTAGAGGGGATTTAAGGAAAAGCTTTTTCACCCAGAGGGTGGTTGGAATCTGGAACTCACTGCCTGAAAGGGTGGTAGAGGCAGGAACCCTCACAACATTCAAGAAGCATTTAGATGAGCACTTGAAAGGCCATAGCATACAATGCTATGGACCAAGTGCTGGAAAATGGGATTAGATTAGACAGGGCTTGATGGCCGGCGTGGACAAGATGGGCCGAAGGGCCTCTTTCTGTGATGTATAACTCTATGACTCTCTGGAGTGGGGCTTTGAACCTTACGACCTTCTGACTCGGGCCGAGAGCAAGACCGACTGCCTCTCATTTGACCCAGGATCCGTGGGGGGGCGGTGGGGGGCGGGGTGAGAGGTTGTCTTAACTTGTTTTAATGAGCCTGCTTCGATCTGTTGCCTGTGCTCAGACTAATGTGTCCTTCTTCCAAGTGACGGCACCTTCCACAGCTACAGTGCCTCCCAACTCCGAACAATGGCTGACTGAGAGCATCTTCACGCCCCGGGGCGGAAGCGACAAGGAAACACGGAACAAACCGCGGGGTAGGTACATCAGGAGGTGTACGAGCAGGGAACGCGTTGGAATCAAGACCAATATGTTGACGATAAGCTCTTTATTTTTTTGAGCATCCTCCCCAGCTCCCACAGACTGTGCCCAATTCTGGTCACCACATTACGGGAAAGATGTGATTGCACTAGAGAGGGTACAGAGGAGATTTACAAGGATGTTGCTGGGAGTAGAGAATCTTCGCTATGAGGAAAGACTGGATAGGCTGGGTCTGTTTTCCTTGGAACAGAGGAGGCTGAGGGGAGAACTTATTGAGGTGTATAAAATTATGAGGGGCCTAGATAAAGTGGATGGAAAGGACCTATTTCCCTTAGCAGAAGGGTCAAAAACCAGGGGGCACAGATTTAAAGTAATTGGTGGAAGGTTTAGAGGGGATTTGAGGGGAAATTTCTTCACCCAGAGGGTTGTGGGGGTCTAGAACTCACTGCCCGAAAGGGTGGTAGAGGCAGGAACCAGAACCACATTTAATAAGTACTTGGATGTGCACTTGGGATGCTCTAACCTGCAGGGCTACGGACCAAGAGCTGGGAAGTGGGATTAGGCTGGATAGCTCTTTGTTGGCCGGTGCGGTCACGATGGGCCGAAATGGCCTCCTTCCGTGCTGTAACTTTCTATGATTCTATGATGTCGAGGCCTACGAGGGGATGCAGGGGAGATTTAATCGAACGGTTCCAGGGAGGAGGGACTTCAGTTGCGCGGAGAGACTGGAGAAGCCGGGGTTGTTCTCCTTAGAGCAGAGAAGGTTAACGGGATATTTGATAGACTTTGATAAACTTATGAGGGGTTTTGATAGGGTAGGTAGGGAGAAACTGTTCCCATTGGCGGAACGGTCCGTAACCAGAAGACAACACAAGATTTAAGATAATTGGCAAGGGAACCAGAGTGGGACTGAGGAGATTTTTATTTTTTTACGTAGCGAGTTATTGTGATCTGGAATCATAGAAAGTTACAGCACGGAAGGAGGCCATTTCGGCCCATCGTGTCCGCGCCGGCCAACAAAGAGCTATCCAGCCTAATCCCACTTCCCAGCTCTTGGTCCGTAGCCCTGCAGGTTAGAGCATCCCAAGTGCACATCCAAGTACTTTTTAAATGTGATGAGTGTCTCTGCCTCGACCACCCTTTCAGGCAGTGAGTTCCAGACCCCCACCACCCTCTGGGTGAAGACATTTCTCCTCAACTCCCCTCTACTCCTGCTACCCATTACTTTAAATCTTTGCCCCCTGGTTATTGAACTCACTGCTACGGGAAATAGGTAATAAGAACATAAGAAATAGGAGCAGGAGTAGGCCATTCGGCCCTTCGAGCCTGTTCCGCCATTCAGTAAGATCACGGCTGACCTTCTACCTCATCTCCACTTTCCTGCACTATCCCCATACCCCTTGATTCCCTTAATATTCAAAAATCTATCGATCTCTGTCTTGAATATACTCAACGACTGAGCCTCCACAGCCCTCTGGGGCAGAGAATTCCAAAGATTCACCACCCCCTGAGTGAAGAAATTTCTCCTCATCTCAGTCCTAAATGGCCGACCCCTTATTCTGAGACTCTGACCCCTGGTTCTAGACTCCCCAGCCAGGGGAAACATCCTCCCTGCATCTACCCTGTCAAGCCCTGTAAGAATTTAGTATGTTTCAATGAGATCATAATCTTAATCATAAACAACTTTATTGTCATTGTTAGTGCACAAGTGCAGTACAACGAAATGTAGGCTTGCGGCTCCCGAGAGTGTACACTTAGATTAAGACATTTAACATTCAACATATATTTGGCTTGTAGTACATTAACATAAACGTAACCATAATAAAGTGCATTGGCAGATGTGCAGGCTTTAGAGTTTATTTGTGGAGTTCAGTAGGATGACAGCTCTGGGAAAGAAGCTGTTCCTAAATCTGGTCGTACGGGTGCGAATGCATCTGTAGCGTCTCCCAGATGGCAGGGGGGCGAACAGACTGAGGCTGGGGTGGGTATGGTCTTTGATGATGGTCCGTGACCTCCGTAAACAGCGTTTCTGGTATATGTGCTCTATGGTCGGTAGCCGGGAGCCGGTAATGCGTTGGGCAGTTTTGACTACCCGCTGCAGGGCTTTCCGGTCATAGTAGCTACAGCTGCCGTACCATACCGTGATACAGTTTGTCAGGATGCTCTCTATAGTGCAGCGGTAAAAGTTAGAGAGGATCAGGGGTGACAGATTACATCCCTTCAGCCTCCTTAGGAAATATAGATGCTGCTGGGCCTTCTTCACCAGAGAGGAGGTATTGAGGGACCAGGAGAGGTCTTCCGTGATGTGGACTCCGAGGAACTTAAAGCTGTCCACCCTTTCCACCACAGACCCATGGATGTGGATGGGGGTGTATCTTCCGCCTTTAGACTTCCTGAAGTCCACAATGATTTCTTTGGTTTTCTTGATGTTAAGGGCCAGGTTGTTATCGGCGCACCACTTCACGAGATGCTGGACCTCCTCCCTGTAGGCTGACTCATCATTGTTGGTGATCTGGCCTACTACCGTGGTATCATCCGCAAACTTGATGATGGTGTTGGAACCATGAACAGCCACACAGTCGTGGGTGAAGAGGGAGTAGAGGAGGGGGCTCAGCACACATCCTTGTGGGGCCCCCGTGTTCAGGGTCGGGGGGGGGGGGGGGGGAGGTGTGGTTACCTAATTTGACAGACTGGGGTCTGTTTGTTAGGAAGTCCAGGGTCCAGTTGCAGAGGGAAGTGTTCAGGCCAAGAGTGTGGAGTTTGGTGGCCAGCTTGTTGGGGACGATAGTGTTGAATGCTGAGCTGTAGTCTCACTCTTCTAAACTCTAGAGAATACAGGCCTAGTCTACTCAATCTCTCATCATAGGACAATCCCTCTATCCCAGGAACCAGTCTGGTGAACCTTCGTTGCACTCCCTCTATGGCAAGTATATCCTTCCTCAGGCAAGGAGACCAAAACTGTACACAATACTCCAGGTGTGGTCTCACCAAGGAGGACACAAATAACCTTCCAGAGATGTCAGGGAACATAGGCCTAGAAATTGGGTTGGGGCACCAAAGTGGCGCAAAAGTCACCTGAGCGCAGGATTTAGCGCAGCGATCGGAGTGATACCGATCGCCAGAAATTCAGTTTCAGTGCCGCTCGAGGGACACGGGGCGAGGCTCGAGGCGCTCCGCGTCCCTCTTAGGGCGCTGAAACTGATTATCGCAGCGCAACGTGCCACAGCGCCACATGCTGCGGCACGGCACGCTGTGGTACTGCAGGCCTTCCTCCCACTGTTAAGGGGGAGGTGCCTGCAACAGCGCGATCCCCGCTCGCGAGTGCCGGCAAATGAGCCCGGCACCAAGGAGAAGTGCCGGGCTCTCGGGGAAACAGCCGGCAATGCCGCGGGGGGGTGGTTAGGAGGCCGGGGACGGAGGTGCTGGCAGGCGGCCGCCAAAAAAGCAGCCGCCCCGCACCCCCACCTTAACTTGTGCCGCTGCCGGCACAGTAAGGCCCCGTGAACCGGGCGCGGGTAGCGCCGTTCGCTACCAAATATCGCGAACGGGGCACGAATGGGGCGCTGCGCACACCGATGACGTCATCGGTGGCGGCGCAGCGCAACAGGCTAACGCCACCATTAGCGCCCCTCCTGAATATCGCGGGAGGCGCAGCCAGTGGCGCTACAGCCACTGACTGCCTCTTTAGGCGCTAACAGGTGGCGCTACTCACCCAATTTCTCCCCCATAGGGTCTAATGAGAGGGAGGAACTGAAAGAAATCAGTATATGTAGGAAATGGTGTTAGGGAAATTGACGGGATTGAAGGCCGATAAATCCCCAGGGCCTGATAGTCTACATCCTAGGGTACTTAAGGAAGTGGCCCTAGAAATAGTAGATGCATTGCTAGTCATCTTCCAAAATTCTATAGACTCTGGAACAGTACCCATGGATTGGAGAGTAACTAATGTTACCCCACTATTCAAAAAAGGTGGTAGAGAGAAAACGGGGAATTACAGACCGGTAAGCCTGACATCGGTAGTGGGGAAAATGCTAGAGTCCATTATAAAAGATGTAATAGCAGAGCACTTGGAAAACAGTGACCGGATCGGACAAAGTCAACATGGATTTACAAAAGGTAAATCGTGCTTGACTAATCTACTGGAATTTTTTGAGGATGTAACTGGTAGAATAGATAAGGGAGAACCAGTGGATGTGGTCTATTTGGACTTTCAGAAGGTTTTCGATAAGGTCCCGCATAAGAGATTAGCGTGTAAAGTTAAGGCACATGGGATTGGGGGCAAGGTACTGACTTGGAGAGAGAACTGGTTGGCAGACAGGAAGCAAGGAGTTGGAATAAACGGGTCTTTTTCTGAGTGGCAGGCAGTGACTAGTGGGGTACCGCAGGGATCGGTCCTAGGAACCCAGCTATTCACAATATATATTAATGATCTAGACGAGGGAACTAGATGTAATATCTCCAAGTTTGCAGACGACACAAAGCTGGGTGGGCGTGTGTGCTGTGAGGAGGATGCCGAGAAACTCCAATATGATTTGGACAGGTTGGGTGATTGGGCAGATGCATGGCAGATGCAGTATAATGTGGATAAATGCGAGGTTATCCACTTTGGCGACAAAAACAGGAAGGCAGATTATTATCTGAACAGCAATAGATTGGGAGAAGGGGAAGTGAAACGCGACCTGGGTGTCCTTGTGCACCAGTCACTGAAGGTAAGCATGCAGGTGCAGCAGGCGGTTAAGAAAGTGAATGGTATGTTGGCCTTCGTAGCGAGAGGATTCGAGTACAGGAACAAGGATGTCTTGCTGCAGTTGTACAGGGCCTTGGTGAGACCACATCTTGAATATTGTGTGTAGTTTTGGTCGCCTTATCTGAGGAAGGATGTTCTTGCCATGGAGAGAGTGCAGCGAAGATTCACCAGACTGATACCTGGGATGGCAGTACTGACGTATGAGGAGAGATTGGGTCGATTGGGCTTATACTCACTGGAGTTTAGAAGAATGAGAGGGGATCTCATTGAAACTTATAAAACTCTAACAGGACTAGACAGACTAGATGCAGGAAAGGTGTTCCCGATGGCCGGGGAGTCCAGAACCAGGGGTCACAGTCTAAGGATAAGGGGTAAGCCATTTAGGACAGAGATGAGGAATTTCTTCACCCAGAGAGTGGTGAACCTGTGGAATTCTCTACCACAGAAGGCAGTTGAGGCCAATTCATTAAATATATTCAAGAAGGAGTTAGATATATTTCTTAAGGCTAAAGGGATCAAGGGACATGGGGAGAAGGCAAGGACAGGGTACTGAATTTGGATGATCAGCCATGATCTCATTAAATGATGGAGCAGGCTCGAGGGGCCGAATGGCCTACTCCTGCTCCTATCTTCTATGTTTCTATGTTTCACCATGGCTCTCTATCTAGGCCTGTCATAATTTTATACACCTCAATAAGGTCTCCTCTTTTCCAAAGAAAACAACCCCAGCCTATCCAATCTTCCCCGATAGCTAAAATGCCCTCTGAGCTGGACGTGAATGATCCCAAGGCCACTATGTCGAAGAAGAGCAGGGGAGTTCTCCCCAGTGTCCTGGGGCCAATATTTATCCCTCAACCAACACCTAAAAACAAGTGATCTGGTTATTTATCTCATTGCTGTTTGTGCGATCTTGCTGAGCACAACTTGGTGACCGTGTTTTCTACATTACAACAGTGACTACACTTCAAAAGCACTTCATTGGCTGTACAGCACTTTGAGACGTCCTGAAATCATTAAAGGCACGACAGAAATGCAAATCTTACTTTTCTCTTTCTTTCTATCCTCTCCCTCTCTCTTTCCCCCCTTTCTCTCTTCCACTTTCTCCATTCCCTCCCTCTTTCTGCCTCTCTTTCTCTTTCTATCTCTCTCCCTCTCTCCCTTCCTCTTTCTCTCTTGCTCCCTCCCTCTTTCACTCTCCCTTCTTCTTTCCCTCTCACTCTCCCTCCCTTTCTCTCTCTCTCTCTCGCTTCCTCTTTTTCTCTCTCGCTCTCTCCCTCTCTCTCTCCCCCTCTCGCTCTCCCCCTCTCGCTCTCTCCCTCTCGCTCTCCCCCTCTCGCTCTCTCCCTCTCGCACTCCCCCTCTCGCTCTCCCCCTCTCGCTCTCCCCTCTCGCTCTCTCCTATCGCTCTCTCCCTCTCGCTCCCCTCTCGCTCTCCCCTCTCGCTCTCCCCCTCTCGCTCTCCCCTCTTGCTCTCTCCCTCTCGCTCTCCCCCTCTCGCTCTCTCCCTCGCTCTCCCCTCTCGCTCTCCCCTCTCGCTCTCCCCTCTCGCTCTCTCCCTCTCGCTCTCCCCTCTCGCTCTCCCCTCTCACTCTCCCCCTCTCGCTCCCCCTCTCGCTCTCCCCTCTCGCTCTCTCCTCTCCCCCTCTCGCTCTCCCCCTCTCGCTCTCTCCCTCTCTCTCTCTTCCCTCTCGCTCCCCCCCTCTCGCTCCCCCCTCTCGCTCTCCCCTCTCGCTCTCCCCCTCTCGCTCTCTCCCTCTCGCTCTCCCCTCTCGCTCTCCCCCTCTCGCTCCCCCTCTCGCTCTCCCCCTCTCGCTCTCTCCCTCTCCCCCTCTCCCTCTCGCTGTCCCCCTCTCGCTCTCTCCCTCTCTCTCTCTCCCTCTCGCTCCCCCCTCTCGCTCTCCCCTCTCGCTCTCCACCTCTCGCTCTCTCCCTCTCGCTCTCCCCCTCTCGCTCTCTCCCTCTCGCTCTCCCCCTCTCGCTCTCTCCCTCTCGCTCTCATCCTCTCGCTCTCCCTCTCCCTCTCCCCCTCTCGCCCTCTCCCCCTCTCGCTCTCCCCCTCTCGCTCTCCCCCTCTCGCCCTCCCGCTCTCCCCTCCCGCTCGTCCCCTCCGCTCTCCTCCTCTCGCTCTCCCCCTCTCGCTCTCCCCCTCTCGCTCTGCCCCTCTCGCTCTCTCCTCTCGCTCTCCCCCTCTCGCTCTCTCCCTCTCGCTCTCCCCCTCTCGCTCTCTCCTCTCGCTCTCCCCCTCTCGCTCTTCCCCTCTCGCTCTCCCCCTCTCGCTCTCCCCCTCTCGCTCTCCCACCTCTCGCTCTCCCCCTCTCGCTCTCTCCCCCTCTCGCTCTCCCCCTCTCGCTCTCTCCCTCTCGCTCTCCCCCTCTCGCTCTCCCTCTCTCGCTCTCTCCCCCTCTCGCTCTCTCCTCTCGCTCTCTCCCTCTCGCTCTCTCCCTCTCGCTCTCCCCCTCTCTCGCTCTCCCCCTCTCGCTCTCCCCCTCTCGCTCTCTCCCTCTCGCTCTCCCCCTCTCGCTCTCCCCCTCTCGCTCTCCCCCTCTCGCTCTCTCCCTCTCGCTCTCTCCCTCTCTCTCCCCCTCTCGCTCTCTCCCTTTCGCTATCCCCCTCTCGCTCTCCCCCTCTCCCTCTCCCCCTCTTGCTCTCCCCTCTCGCTCTCCCCCTCTCGCTCTCCCCCTCTCGCTCTCTCCCTCTCTCTCCCCCTCTCGCTCTCTCCCTTTCGCTACCCCCTCTCACTCACGCCCTCTCCCCCCTCTCGCTCTCCTCCTCTCCCCCTCTCGATCTCCCCCTCTCGCTCTCCCCCTCTCGCTCTCCCCCTCTCGCTCTCCCCCTCTCGCTCTCTCCCTCTCGCTCTCCCCCTCTCGCTCTCCCCCTCTCGCTCTCCCCCTCTCGCTCTCCCCCTCTCGCTCTCCTCTCCCTCTCGCTCTCTCCCTCTCGCTCTCCCCCTCTCGCTATCTCCCTCTCGCTCTCCCCCTCTCGCTCTCTCCCCCTCTCGCTCTCCCCCTCTCGCTCTCCCCCTCTCGCTCTCTCTCCCTCTCGCTCTCCCCCTCTCGCTCTCTCCCTCTCGCTCTCCCCCTCTCGCTCTCTCCCCCTCTCGCTCTCTCCCCCTCTCGCTCTCTCTCCCTCTCGCTCTCCCTCTCGCTCCCCCCCTCTCGCTCCCCCCGTCTCGCTCCCCCCCTCTCGCTCTCCCCCTCTCGCTCTCCCCCTCTCGCTCTCTCCCTCTCGCTCTCTCCTCTCGCTCTCCCCCTCTCGCTCTCTCCTCTCGCTCTCTCCCTCTCGCTCTCCCCCTCTCGATCTCCCCCTCTCGATCTCCCCCTCTCGCTCTCTCCCTCTCGCTCTCCCCCTCTCGATCTCCCCCTCTCGCTCTCTCCCTCTCGCTCTCTCCCTCTCGCTCTCCCCCTCTCGCTCTCCCCCTCTCGCTCTCCCCCTCTCGCTCTCTCCCCCTCTCTCTCTCCCCTCTCGCCCTCCCTCTCTCGCTCTCTCCCTCTCGCTCTCCCCCTCTCGCTCCTCCCCCTCTCGCTCTCTCCCTCTCGCTCTCTCCCTCTCGCTCTCTCCCTCTCTCGCTATCTCCCTCTCGCTCTCCCCTCTCGCTCTCTCCCTCTCGCTCTCCCCCTCTCGCTCTCTCCCCTCTCGCTCTCCCCTCTCGCTCTCCCCCTCTCGCTCTCTCCCCTCTCGCTCTCTCTCCCTCTCGCTCTCCCTCTCGCTCTCCCCCTCTCGCTCTCCCCCTCTCGCTCTCCCCCTCTCGCTCTCCCCCTCTCGTTCTCCCCCTCTCGCTCTCTCCCTCTCGCTCTCCCCCTCTCGCTCTCTCCCTCTCGCTCTCCCCCTCTCGTCTCTCCCCCTCTCGCTCTCTCCCTCTCGCTCTCCCCCCTCTCGCTCTCTCCCTCTCGCTCTCCCCCTCTCGCTCTCTCCCTCTCGCTCCTCCCCTCTCGCTCTCCTCCCTCTCGCTCCCCCCCTCTCGCTCCCCCCCTCTCGCTCTCCCCCTCTCGCTCTCCCCCTCTCGCTCTCTCCCTCTCGCTCTCTCCCTCTCGCTCTCTCCCTCTCGCTCTCCCCCTCTCGCTCTCTCCCTCTCGCTCTCTCCCTCTCGCTCTCCCCCTCTCGCTCTCCCCCCTCTCGCTCTCCCCCTCTCGATCTCTCCCTCTCGCTCTCTCCCTCTCGCTCTCTCCCTCTCGCTCTCCCCCTCTCGATCTCCCCCTCTCGCTCTCTCCTCTCGCTCTCCCCCTCTCGCTCTCCCCCTCTCGCTCTCCCCTCTCGCTCTCTCCCCCTCTCGCTCTCTCTCCCCCTCTCGCTCTCCCCCTCCTCGCTCCCCC
>NC_140990.1:89911326-90109747 GCF_052327205.1 Somniosus microcephalus | reverse complement strand
CACCTCCCCCCGAACCACCCCTCCCCCCCGAACCACCCCTCCCCCCCGAACCACCCCTCCCCCCGAACCACCCCTCCCCCCCGAACCACCCCTCCCCCCGTCTCCCCTCCCCCCCCCCGTCTCCCCTTTCCCCCCGTCTCCCCTCCCCCCGTCTCTCCCCTCCCCCCGTCTCTCCCCTCCCCCCGTCTCTCCCCTCCCCCCGTCTTCCCTCCCCCCGCCTCCCCTCCCCTCCCCCGTCTCCCTCCCTCCCCTCGCCTCCCCTCGCCTCCCCCGTCTCCCCTCGCCTCCCCCGTCTCCCCTCGCCTCCCCCGTCTCCCCTCGCCTCCCCCGTCTCCCCCCCCGTCTCCCGTCTCCCTTCCCCCCGTCTCTCCCCCCTCATCTCTCCCCCCCCGTCTCCCCTCCCCCCCCGTCTCCCCTCCCCCCCGTCTCCCCTCCCCCCGTCTCCCCTCCCCCCGTCTCCCCTCCCCCCGTCTCCCCTCCCCCCGTCTCCCCTCCCCCCCGTCTCCCCTCCCCCCGTCTCTCCCCCCTCATCTCTCCCACCCCGTCTCCCTCCCCCCGTCTCCCCTCCCCCCTCGTCTCCTCCCCGTCTCCCCTCTCCCCCCGTCTCCCCTCTCCCCCCGTCTCCCCTCTCCCCCGTCTCCCCTCTCCCCCCGCCTCCCCTCTCCCCCCGTCTCCCCTCTCCCCCCGTCTCCCCTCTCCCCCCGTCTCCCCTCTCCCCCGTCTCCCCTTCCCCCGCCTCCCCTCCCCTCCCCCCACCTCCCCTCCCCTCCCCCCTCCCCCGTCTCCCCTCCCCTCCCCTCCCATGTCTCCCCTCCCCTCCCCCGTCTCCCCTCACCTCCTCTCCACCTGGTCTCCCCTCACCTCCCCTCCCCCCTGTCTCCCCTCCCCAACGCCCCCCCCGGCTCCCCTCCTCCCCATCTCTCCCTATCTCTCCCCATCTCTCCCAACCGACCCTTGCTATTTGTGGTCTACATTAATGATTTGGAGGAGAATGTCAAAGGTATGATCAGTAAGTTCGCAGATGACACGAAAATTGGTGGGGTGGTAAATAGCGAGGCGGGAAGCCTCAGGCTACAGGACGATATAGATGGGTTGGTCAGATGGGCGGAGCAGTGGCAAATGGAATTTAACCCTGAAAAGTGTGAGGTGATGCATTTTGGGAGGACTAACAAGGCAAGGGAATACACAATGAATGGTAGGACCCTCGGAAAGACAGAGGAGCAGAGGGACCTTGGTGTGCATGTACATAGATCCCTGAAGGCAGCAGGACAGGTAGATAAGGTGGTTAAAAAGGCATATGGGATACTTGCCTTCATTAGCCGAGGCATAGAATATAAGAGCAGGGAGGTTATGATGGAGCTGTACAAAACGCTGGTTAGGCCACAGCTGAATACTGTGTGCAGTTCTGGTCACCACACTATAGGAGGGATGTGATTGCATTGGAGAGGGTGCAGAGGAGATTCACCAGGATGTTACCTGGGCTGGAGCACTTCAGCTATGAAGAGAGACTGGACAGGCTGGGGTTGTTTTCCTTGGAGCAGAGAAGGCTGAGGGGGGACCTGATTGAGGTGTACAAAATTATGAGGGGCATAGATAGGGTAGATAGAAAGGAACTTTTCCCCTTGGAGGGGTCAATAGCCAGGGGGCATAGTTTCAAGGTAAGGGGCAGGAGGTTTAGAGGGGATTTAAGGAAAAGCTTTTTCACCCAGAGGGTGGTTGGAATCTGGAACTCACTGCCTGAAAGGGTGGTAGAGGCAGGAACCCTCACAACATTCAAGAAGCATTTAGGTGAGCACTTGAAATGCCATAGCATACAAGGCTACGGACCAAGTGCTGGATAATGGGATCAGAATAGACAAGGCTTGATGGCCGGCGCGGACACGATGGGCCGTAGGGCCTCTTTCTGTGCTGTATAACTCTATGACTCCCCAACCCTCCCCATCCCCTCCCCCATCCCTCCCCTCCTCTCCCTTCCTCCTCCTCCTTTTCCCAGTTTCCAAACACTCTCACCTCATTCCCCATCTTTGACACCAAGCCGGATAAGGAGATGTTAGAACAGGTGTCAGAGGTAGGTTTTAAGGAGCATCTTAAAGAATGAGGTAGAGAGAGGCGGAGAGGTTTAGGGAGGGAATTCCAGAGGTTAGAGCCCAGGCAGCTGAAGGCACGGTGGCCAACGGTGGAGCGATTATAATCAGGGATGTTCAAGAAACCAGAATTGGAGGAGCGCAGAGATCTGAGATCTGGGGACGGTAGGAGGGGGGCGGAGGGGGCTGTGGGGCTGGAGGAGGTTACAGAGATAGGGAGGGGGCGAGGCCAGGGAGGGATCTGAAAACAAGGCTGAGAATTTTTAAATAAAGATGTTGCCAGACCGGGAGCCAGTGTAGGTCAGCGAGCACAGGGGTGATGGGCGAGCAGGACTTGGTGCGAGTCAGGACAGGGGGCAGCCCAGTTTTGGATGGGCTGAAGTTTACGGAGGGTGGACGATGGGAGGCCGGCCAGAACAGCGTTGGAATAGTTGAGTCTCTGTAAGTGACTAAGGCAGGGAATGAGGGGAACCTGCGCCTCATACTCCGGGTGACGACTGACACCGTTCTAAAACCGTTCTCAATGCGACTCAGATTTCAAGAACTACAACAGCGAGAGTGTCAGGGAGGACACAGCCCCCGACCAGGGAGGAGCGGCCAGTGAGAAGATGGTTGGCTGGAGGAAGGGCATCCAGGGCCACTGTAACTCCTGCTACCTGGACGCGACCCTCTTCTGGTAGGTATCATTCCGAAAGGTCCAGCCCAGAGCAGAGCACCCGGGGAAAGGGTAGATACAGAGTAAAGCTCCCTCTACACTGTCCCATGAAACACTCCCAGGGCAGGTACAGCACGGGTTAGATACAGAGTAAATCTCCCTCTACACTGCCCCATGAAACACTCCCAGGGCAGGTACAGCACAGGTTAGATACAGAGTAAAGCTCCCTCTACACTGTCCCATCAAACACTCCCAGGGCAGGTACAGCACGGGTTAGATACAGAGTAAAGCTCCCTCTACACTGCCCCATGAAACACTCCCAGGGCAGGTACAGCACGGGGTAGATACAGAGTAAAGCTCCCTCTACACTGTCCCATCAAACACTCCCAGGGCAGGTACAGCACGGGTTGGATACAGAGTAAAGCTCCACCTACACTGTCCCATCAAACACTCCCAGGGCAGGTACAGCACGGGTTAGATACAGAGTAAAGCTCCCTCTACACTGCCCCATGAAACACTCCCAGGGCAGGTACAGCACAGGTTAGATACAGAGTAAAGCTCCCTCTACACTGTCCCATCAAACACTCCCAGGCCAGGTACAGCACGGGTTAGATACAAAGTAAAGCTCCCTCTACACTGTCCCATGAAACACTCCCAGGGCAGGTACAGCATGGGTTAGATACAGAGTAAAGCTCCCTGTAGTGTCCGCGTATCAATAACACACGGACTGCAGGAGAACGGTAATAACAGGTGTTTACTGAACAGAGGGTATGCTGGAACTGAAAGTACAGAAGCCTGCTACGGCTTTATATACAGGTGTGGTCACTGCCGGTACTACAGTATAAAAGCAGTTCTCTCTTAAAGGTACATACACAACAATTCCTCCCCTTTTAGATAAACAGTACATAACATTCATTTAACAATTAAATAATAACTAATTACAATTACAATTTTCTTTGTACTATATACATCAGCTGAAAGTAATCATTTATAAATTCAGTCTTTGAGGAGGCTTCCTGATCCTGACTGGATAGCGCCTTTCTCGAGTATCCTGTTCTTGCGGCGGAGTCGATTCTGGCTCATTGTCATTGGTTGGTTCGTCAGCTTCCAATACCACTGATTCTGAGGTAGACGCAATCTGTACTTCGGGTTCATCACCCGGTGCGCATGCTCGTGGTATGGGTTTGACTTGTTTCTGTGACTCTAGAATCTGGTCAGCATGGCGTCTCACGATGCTCTCTCCAACATCCACTGTGTACATTAGTGGTCCCTGCCATGTGCATATCGTTCCTGGCTGCCATTTTTCTGTTCGGTAGTCGCAGGCCAAGACTGGTTGCCCTATCTTGAAGCTCCTGGTTGGCTTCTCATTGATGTGCTGGAATTGCTTATTCTCAACATCTCGTCTTATGTTTGGTTTGAGCAAATCCAGGCGACACCTTAACCTTCGGTTAAAGAACATCATGGCTGGAGCTTGGTTGGTGACTGCATGTGTCGCATTCCGGTAAGCAAACAAGAAATTATCCACCTTGTGTTGCAGTGGTATATTGTCGTTATACATCGCCTTTATTGCTTTTTTAAAGGTTTGAACAAACCTCTCAGCCAATCCATTTGTGGCTGGATGATATGGGGCGGATGTGTAATGCTTTACCCCATTATTCCTCAAAAACCTCCGGAAATCCTCGGACACAAACTGTGGTCCATTGTCGGAGCAAATCTGTTCTGGCAAGCCATTCGGTGGAGGACATTTTGATGACCTCTGGCCATTTTGAATGTGCATCCACGGCGATTAAAAACATTGAGTCCATAAATGGACCAGCAAAATCAATGTGTACCTGTTGCCATGGAGATGAGGGCCACTCCCATGGGTGTAGCGGGGCCTGTGGTGGAGCGTTTTGGACTTTCTGGCATCCTGTGCATCTCTTGGTCATTTCCTCGATTTCTTTATCTATTCCCGGTCACCACACAAACGCCCTGGCTAGGCTCTTCATTTTTACCCCTCCCAGATGACCCTCATGAAGCTCATTGAGCACTCTATCTCTCAACTTGGGTGGAATTACCACTCGGGATCCACACATCAAGGTCCCCCGGCACACTGACAGCTGTTCTCTCCTTGGCGAGAATGCTGGCAACAGTGAGTCGCCATGTGCTGGCCATCCCTTCACCGTTAAATCATAGACCCGAGAGAGTGTCGGGGCATTTCGGGTTTCCTTCTCTATACTTGAGTTTGTAACAGGTAGACATTCGACTATGGTCGCATGGAATACCTCAACAGGGTCCACTGCAGGTGCTTCCTCTACCGTAGGCAATGGTAGGCACGACAGCCCATCAGCGTTTCCATGCTGTTTCATGCCCTTATACTCTATGTCGTCTTGATGTGCCCCTAGAAAAAGGGACCATCTTTGCAGCCGTTGCGCCGTCATCACCGGAACGCCCTTCTTTGGGTTAAAAATGGAGACAAGAAGCTGGTGATCAGTCAGTAAGGTGAATTTCTGCCCGTGCAGATAGCGATTGAACTTCTTCACCCCCCGCACCAGGCTGAGGGCCTCCCTGTCAATCTGGGCGTAGTTACGCTCGGCTGAGGCTAACGAGCGTGACGCAAAGGCTATTGGCCTCTCTGAACCGTCAAGGAATTTGTGCGACAGCACTGCTCCAATGCCGTAGGAAGACGCATCACATGTTAAATCCGAGTATCTTGATGTATGGTGTCCTTCAATAAATAGACAGAGACTTTTTCCCCAGTCGATCTCTGGATGCTCTTTGAATCAGAAGGGTTCTCTATGGTTGGTGCTCCGACAATCCTGTGCTATTTCACCTGCTGTTGTTCCTCAGTCTACAATTCCTGTTCACTCCTGCTGTGCACATTTCTCAATCACTCCGTCATTCCCCGGGAGTTCCGCACCATCACCGCCCGCCCGGTCTCTGATCCGGCTCCATCTGCCAGTCCTCAGTCCGGTTTCCAGCGGCTCCCCCGTAACGCGGCCATTTTATCTCCGGAACGGAGAAGAAGGGAGAGCGCGGGAGACGCCATTTTTTTGTTCGGTAGTCGCGGGCCAAGACTGGTTGCCCTACATTGAAGCTCCTTGTCGGCTTCTCATTGATGTGCTGGAATTGCTTATTCTCAACATCTCTTCGTACATTTGGTCTGAGCAAATCCAGACGAGATCTCAACCTTCGGTTAAAGAACATCATGGCCGGGGCCTGGTTGGTGACTGCATGTGTCGCATTTCTGTAGGCTAACAGGAAATTGTCCACCTTATGCTGCAGTGGAATGTCGTCATCGCACATGGCCCTTACTGCTTTTTTAAAGGTTTGTATGAACCTCTCAGCCAATCCATTTGTGGCTGGATGATACGGGGCGGATGTGTAATGCCTTACCCCATTCCTTTTCATAAATCTTCGAAACTCTTCGGACACAAACTGTGGTCCGTTATCAGAGCAAATCTGCTCTGGCAAGCCGTTCCTGGCAAATATGGTCCGTAGGAATGCAATAGTTTTCTCCGTGGTGGTGGAGGACATTTAGATCACCTCAGGCCATTTTGAGTGCGCATCCACGGCTATTAAAAACATTGAGACCATGTTTATATACAGGTGTGGTCACTGTCGGTACTACAGTATAAAAGCAGTTCTCTCTTAAAGGTACATACACAACACTCTACACTGTCCCATCAAACACTCCCAGGGCAGGTACAGCACGGGTTAGATACAGAGTAAAGCTCCCTCTACACTGTCCCATCAAACACTCCCAGGGCAGGTACAGCACAGGTTAGATACAGAGTAAAGCTCCCTCTATACTGTCCCATCAAACACTCCCAGGGCTGGTACAGTGCAGGTTACAAACAGAGTAAAGCTCCCTCTACACTGTCCCATCAAACACTCCCAGGGCAGGTACAGCAGGGGTTAGATACAGAGTAAAGCTCCCTCTACACTGTCCCATCAAACACTCCCAGGGCAGGTACAGCACGGGTTAGATACAGAGTAAAGCTCCCTTTACACTGTCCCATCAAACACTCTCAGGGCAGGTCGGTGCAGGTTACATACAGAGTAAAGCTCCCTCTACATTGTCCCATCAAACACTCCCAGGGCAGGTACAGCGCGGGTTAGATACAGACTAAAGCTCCCTGTACAGTGTCCCATCAAACACTCCCAGGGCAGGTACAGCACGGCTAAGATTCAGAGTAAAGCTCCCTCTACACTGTCCCATCAAACACTCCCAGGGCAGGTACAGCACGGGTTAGTCACAGAGTAAAGCTCCCTCTACACTGTCCCATCAAACACTCCCAGGGCAGGTACAGCACAGGTTAGATACAGAGTAAAGCTCCCTCTACACTATCCCATCAAACACTCCCAGGGCAGGTACAGCACGGGTTAGATACTGAGTAAAGCTCCCTCTACACTGTCCCATCAAACACTCCCTGGGCAGGTACAGCACGGGTTAGGTACAGAGTAAAGCTCCCTCTACACTGTCCTATCAAACACTCCCTGGGCAGGTACAGCACGGGTTAGATACTGAGTAAAGCTCCCTCTACACTGTCCCATCAAACACTCCCAGGGCAGGTACAGCACGGCTTAGATACAGAGTAAAGCTCCCTCTACACTGTCCCATCAAACACTCCCTGGGCAGGTACAGCACGGCTTAGATACAGAGTAAAGCTCCCTCTACACTGTCCCATCAAACACTCCCAGGGCAGGTACAGCACGGGTTAGATACAGAGTAAAGCTCCCTCTACACTGCCCCATCAAACACTCCCAGGGCAGGTATAGCACGGGTTAGATACAGAGCAGTGCTGGTGGGACCTGTACCCCAATGAGCGCCCCGGGTTGTTTGCTGGGAAGGGGGTCGGTGACTGAGATCGGAGGTCAGTGGGCAAATGATAAGTGAGAGTGCGGAGCTGGGCTCACTCACTGTGAACCTTCTCCCCATTGCAGCATGTTTGCCTTCAACTCTGTGCTCGATACCCTGCTCCTGCGGCCCAGAGGAAGCGACGACAGTGAGATATACGGACAGACACGGGACCTTCTGCGAACAGAGATCGCCAACCCCCTGAGGAAGTATGTATCTCGCGCTCTCTTTACTCGATCCTAGTCTTGGTCCGTGCTCCTCTGAACTTCCCTCCAAGTCCACCGGACAACTCCCCCCTCCCTTCTCCCTGCATCAGCACTGTGCTGAAATCGAGATTCCTTGCAGCTACTGTAACGGATCCGCTCCCTGGATTTCAACACCATGGCACTCCTCCCCTCCCTCAGTCTCCCCTCCCTCAGCACTGTGGGACTCCTCCCCACCCTCGGTCTCCGCTCCCTCAGCACTGTGGGACTCTGCCCCTCCCTCAGTCTCCCCTCCCTCATCACTGTGGGACTCCTCCCCTCCCTCAGTCTCCCCTCCCTCAGCACTGGGACTCCTCCCCTCCCTCAGTCTCCCCTCCCTCAGCACTGTGGGACTCCTCCCCTCCCTCAGTCTCCCCTCCCTCAGCACTGTGGGACTCCTCCCCTCCCTCAGTCTCCCCTCCCTCAGCACTGTGGGACTCTGCCCCTCCCTCAGTCTCCCCTCCCTCATCACTGTGGGACTCCTCCCCTCCCTCAGTCTCCCCTCCCTCAGCACTGTGGGACACCTCCCCTCCCTCAGTCTCCCCTCCCTCAGCACTGTGGGACTCCTCCCCTCCCTCAGCACTGTGGGACTCCTCCCCTCCCTCAGTCTCCCCTCCCTCAGCACTGTGGGACTCCGCCCCTCCCTCAGTCTCCCCTCCCTCAGCACTGTGGGACTCCTCCCCTCCCTCAGGACGTCGCCAATCGCTTTACAGCCAACGAAGTACTTTTTTTGAAGTGCGATCACTGTTGTAATGTAGAAAACGCGGCAGCCAATTTTTGCACAGGAAGATCCCACAAACAGCAATGAGGTAAATGACCAGATCATCTGTTTTTTTAGTGATGTTGATTGAGGGAATTAATATTGGCCCAGGACACCGGGGAGTACTCTCCCCTGCTCTTCGGCCAATAGCAGCCATGTGATCCTTTACGTTCACCCGAGAGGGCAGACGGGGGCCCTCGGTTTAATAACCCATCCGATAGGCGGCACCTCCGATAGTGCAGCGCTCCCTCAATTCTGGTACCGGGAATGTCGGCCCTGGATTATGGGGCTCGAGTCTCTGGAGTGGGGACTTGAACACGCGACCTTCTGACCCGGAGGAGAGCGTGTGAGACCGATCGAGCCACGGCTGAGGTGATGTCACCGGGAGAGCCCGCAAGATCTGTGGGGAGAGGTAGCTACTGCCTTGCCTGTTGTCTCCAATGGTTCGGCCTGCGGGATAACGCAGTGCGACAGGGCGAGTTTCGAGGGGAAAAACCATGCCCGTTCTCTCCTTTTCCAGAAACGGATATGTCTGTGCGACCAAGGTGATGGCCCTGCGGAAGATTCTGGAAGGAGCCGGAAATTCCTCGGGATTCACCAGCGAGGAGAAAGGTAGATCTTGACGAGAAACTAACGTGGGGTCAGTGAGTCAGACTCGCTGACCTATCAACCCGGGGTCAAATCCAACCTCAGAGGGGATGAAGGTCTCTCCTCTCTCTCTCTCTCTGACGGGAGACTGGGTGGAGGTCAGTGGGTCAGACACTGACCTTTCACCCTCTGGGGTCTGTACATAGGAACAGGAGGAGGCCATTCAGCCCCTCGAGCCTGTTCCACCACTAAGGACATAAGAAATAAAAGCAGGAGTAGGCCATATGGCCCCTCGAGCCTGCTCCGCCATTCAATAAGATCAGGGCTGACCAACGAGCTCAACTCCACTTTCCCGTCCGATCCCCATATCCCTCGATTCCCCAAGAGTCCAAAAATCTATCGATCTCAGCCTTGAATATACTGAAAGACTCGGCATCCACAGCCCTCTGGGGCAGAGAATTCTAAAGATTCACCACCATCTGAGTGAAGAAATTCCTCCTCATCTCAGTCTTCAATGGCCGACCCCTTATCCTGAGCCTATGGCCCCCTAGTTCTAGACACTCCAGCCAGGGGAAACAACCTCTCAGCATCTACCCTGTCAATCCCCCTCAGAATCTTTCAATGGAAATTGGCTGATTTCAATGTGATTATGGCTGATCTGCAACCTAACTCCATACACCCGCCTTTGGCCCATATCCCTTAATACCTTTGGATAACAAAAACCTATCAATCTCAGATTTAAAATTAACAATTGATCTCGCATCAGTTGCTGTTTGCGGAAGAGAGTTCCAAACTTCTACCACCCTTTGTGTGTAGAAGTGTTTCCTAATTTCACTCCTGAAAGGTCTGGCTCTAATTTTTAGACTATGTCCCCCAGTCCTAGAATCCCAAACCAGCGGAAATAGTTTCTCTCTATCTACCCTATCTGTTCCCCTTAATATCCTGAAAACTTCGATCAGATCACCCCTTAACCTTCTAAATTCCAGGGAATACAACCCTAATTTGTGTAATCTCTCCTCGTAACTTAACCCTTGAAGTCCGGGTATCATTCTGGTAAACCTACGCTGCACTCCCTCCAAGGCCAATATATCCTTCCTAAGGTGTGGTGCCCAGAACTGCTCACAGTACTCCAGGTGTGGTCTAACCAGGGGTTTGTACAGCTGCAGCATAACTTCTACCCCCTTGTATTCTGGTCCTCGAGATATAAAGACCAGTGCTCCATTAGCCCTTTTTGATTATTCTCTGTACCTGTTCATGACATTTTAATGATCTATGTACCTGGATCCCCAAGTCTCTTTGGACCTCCACTGTTTTTAGCTTTTCACCATTTAGAAGGTACCCGGTTCTATTCCTTTTAGGTCCAAAGTGGATGACCTCACATTTGCCTACACTGAAATCCATTTGCCATAGTTTTGCCCATTCACTTAATCTATCAATATCCCTTTGTAACGTTATGCTTCCATCTACAATGCCGCCTATCTTTGTGTCATCGGCAAATTTGGATAGATGACTTTCTATCCCATCATCTAAGTTGTTAATAAATACGGTGAATAGTTGAGGCCCCAACACAGATCCTTGCTGGACAGCACCAGTCACCTCCTGCCAATTAGAGTCCCTGCCCATTATCCCTACTCTGTCTCCTGCCACTCAGCCAATTTCCTAACCAGGTCAATAATTTGCCCTTAATTCCGTGGGCGTCGATGTTTTTAATTCATCCTTTTTTCCAGATCCGGAAGAATTCCTGAACCAACTTTTCCAACTGTTGAAGACCGATCCTCTGCTCAAAATCAGGTGAGTTGAAACCTCTTCCTGTTGCTCAGCCCCAGCCTTTTACTGATGTCATTGGTGCCCAAACTGTGTTGTTGATCGTTGGGAAATACTCCTGATTAACAGGGAATGGTAGCATAGTGGTAACGTCACTGGGCTAGTAATCCAGAGGCCTGGACTAATGATCCGTGAGACGTGAGTTCAAATCCACAGGCAGCTGGGGAATTTAAATTCAATTAAATAAATCTGGAATAAAAAGCTAGAGCTGGATTTTACCCTCCCTGAGGAGGTGGGACTGCTTGGGAAAATCAAAAGGAATGTCTCAACCCGCCTCCAACCAATCTTCCTGGGAGTCGGGTCCCCGATTTGCGCAGGGACCCGACTCTTAGCAGCGGGAAGAGGATTACAGCCACTAAGAGGCTTTTTCCCATTTTGAGACTTCTGCTGCGGGCTTCCGGACGTCAGGAAATGCCGCCAGGGTAAGTGAGGCGTGCTGTGGGTCTGTTGTAATGTTTGTGTATAGATGACAGCTGCAGAGGTGGTGTGAAGGATCCAATGGGACACTGGTGAGTATCAGAGGTAAGGAAATGTTGGGAAAGTCATTTTTAAAGTGTTTAGATTTTTCTGTAGGTGACAAGCTTTGAAGTGTTTGTGTGGCCTCACTTCATTGGGAGAAGTGACAGATCGCTTCTGTACCCTCACCTGCAGCTGCCATCTGCTTTATCCTAAGGAGAGAGTCATTGGAGAGCCTGGGTGCAAGGGCTCACCTTTGTACAGTGATTGTCAGTGTTTGACAGCACCACAATGCTGTCGAACACTGTCAAATCATCTGTCAAAAATAAATGGTTCCTGTCCCTTTAAGAAAACCGGCAGATGAAGCATCATCAACTCACGTCATCTGACACCGGCTTTCCCTTAATTGGCCAGCAAGCCCGCAGGGCGGGCTTAACAAGGCCAATCAGGGGAAAATAGCGTCGGATGTCGCTGGGGGCGGGACTAGAACCCGGAAGGCAGCAGTCCCACCCCCAATTCATTTCAGCAGGTAAAATCCAGCCCCTAGTATCAGTAATGGCGGCCATTGTAGTAAAACCCCATCTGGTTCACTAATGTCCTTTAGGGAAGGAAATCTGCCGTCCTTACATATGTGACTCCGGGCCCACAGCAATGTGGTTGACTCTTGACTGCCCTCTGAGATGGCCTAGCAAGCCATTCAGTTGTAGTCGAGATGGTGGTTCATCATCACCTTCGAGGGCAATTAGGTAGGGATGGGCAATAAATGCTGGCCTTGCTGGCGATGTCCATATCCCGTGAATGAATGATGGACTGTTTCCTCTGTACGGTTGGAGTTGTCAGCCTGGCTGATGATCTCCCTAAACTCTGCTGCCAAGTCCCGTTCACCCATCACTGACCTACATTGGCAACGCCTCAATTTTAAAATTCCCATCCTCATTTTCAAATCCCTCCATGGCCTCGCCCCTCCTTATCTCTGTGACTTCCTCCAGCAGTGGAACCCTCCAAGATCGCTGTGCTCCTCCAACTCTGGCCTCTTGCGCATCCCCCGATTTTAATCGCTCCACCATTGGCGGCCGTGCCTTCAGCTGCCTGGGCCCTAAGCTCTGGAATTCCCTCCCTAAACCTCTCCGCCTCTCTACCTCTCTCTCCTCCTTTAAGGCACTCCTTAAAACCTACCCAGAGAGTGGTGAGAATGTGGGATGTGCTACCACAAGGAGTAGTGAGGAGAATAGCAGAGATGCATTCAAGGGGAAGCTAGATAAACACGTGGGAGAAAGGAATAGAAGGAGATGCTAATAGGATGAGATGAAGAGAGGTGGGAGGAGGCTCGTGTGGAGCATAAACACCGGCATGGACCTGTTGGGCCGATTGGCCTGTTTCTGTGCTGTAAATGCTTTATATACCTGTTTAACCAAGCTTTTGATCACCTGTCCTAACATCTCCTTATGTGGCTCGGTGTCAAATAAAAACACAAGAACTAGGAGCAGGAGTGGGCCACACGGCCCCTCGAGCCTGCTCCGCCATTCAATAAGATCAGGGCTGATCTTCAATCTCAATTCCACTTTCCCGTCCGATCCCCATATCCCTTGCTTCCCCGAGAGTCCAAAAATCTATCGATCTCAGCCTTGAATATACTCACTGACTGAACATCCACAGCCCTCTGGGGCAGAGAATTCCAAAGATTCACAACCCTCTGAGTGAAGAAATTCCTCCTCATCTCAGTCTTAAATGGCCGACCCCTTATCCTGAGACTATGCCCCCTAGTTCTAGACTCTCCAGCCAGGGGAAACAACCTCTCAGCATCTACCCTGTCAATCCCCCTCAGAATCTTGTATGTTTCAATGAGATCACCTCTCATTCTTCTAAACTCCAGAGAGTATCGGCCCATTCTACATAATCTCTCATCATAGGACAGCCCTCTCATCCCAGGAATCAATCTAGTGAACCTTCGCTGCACCGCCTGCAGGGCAAGTATATCCTTCCTTAGATAAGGAGACCAGAACTGTGCCCAGTACTCCAGGTGTGGTCTCACCAAGGCCCTGTACAATTGTAGCAAGACTTCCTTACTCTTATACTCCATTTGCCTTCGTTGTTGCTTGCTGCACCTGCATGCCAGCTTTCTGTGTTTCCTGTACGAGGACACCTAGATCTCTCGGAACACCAACATTTAAAAGTTTCTCTGCATTTAAGAAATATTTTGATTTTTCTATTCTTCCTACCAGAGTGAATAACCTCACATTTTCCCACATTATACTCCATCTGCCACCTTATTGCCCACTCACTTAACCTGTCCATATCCCTTTCCAGCCTCTTTCCGTCCTCCTCACAGCTTACTTTCCCACCTAGCTTTGTATCATCAGCAAAATATTTGCCCAATTACACTCCTGTGAAGCGCCTCGGGAGGTTTTACTACGTTAAAGGCGCTGTATAAATGCTGTTGTTGTTTGTGTCTTGCAGAGCAGGGAAACAGGACCCTCAGGACTGCACCTCCCACCAGATCTTCTTCCAGGAGAAGGGGTCCATTCGGATTCCCACGGTGCAGCAGTTGCTGGAATTGTCCTTCTTCCACAGCGACCTGAAGTTCACCGAGGTAACCATCTTGGACCTCCGCAACGTTGGCCCCTGACCCCACTCCCCACTGGCTGGTTCAGGGCGGTGCCGAGCCCCACACACACACACACCTAGACGTGTGCTGCGATAGCTGATCCCAGCCCAGGGTGGAAGGGATGGTAGGGTTTGCCGGTGTGGGGGGGTGTACTACAATTGGCCTCAGTGCCCCTGCTCGGCTTCTGTAAGGGGGAGCAATTAGTCAGGGTTCCTGCTCCTGACCACCGTCGGGTAATTTGGTGCTGGAAGATGAGCGAGAGTTGGGCGAGGACACGGTTAGGGAATCGATGTTCTCACTTATAAGTTTATAGGTTATTCTACTTGCTGCGGTACAAAGGGATCTGGGGGTCCTCATACGTGAAACACAACAAGTTAGCATGCAGGTACAGCAAGTAATTAGGAAGGCTAATGGAATGTTGGCCTTTACTGCAAAGGGAATGGAGTATAAAAGTAGGGAAGTTTTGATGCAATTGGTGAGACCACACCTGGAGTACTGCGTAAAGTTGTGGTCTCCATATTTAAGGAAGGATATACTTGCATTGGAGGCAGTTCAGAGAAGGTTCACGAGGTTGATTCCGGAGGTGAAGGGGTTGTCTTATGAGGAAAGGTTGAGCAGGTTGGGCCTTTACTCATCGGAGTTTAGAAGAATGAGAGGGGATTTTATTGAAACATATAAGATTCTGAGGGGGTTTGACAGGGTGGACGCTGAGAGGATGTTTCCCCTCGTGGGGGTATCTAGAACTAGGGGGCATAGTTTCAGAATAAGGGGTCGTCCATTTAAGACGGTGATGAGGAGGAATTTCTTCTCTCAGAGGGTCGTGAATCTGTGGAATTCTCTGCCCCGGAGAGCTTGGAGACGGAGTCACTGAATATATTCAAGGCGGAGATTGACAGACATTTGAACTACAGGGGAGTCAAGGGGTTTGGGGAGAGAGCGGGAAAGTGGTGTTGAGGACAAGATTGGATCAGCCATGATCTTATTGAATGGCGGAGCAGGCTCGAGGGGCCGATTGGCCTGCTCCTGGTTCTTGTGTTCTTATGTATGATAATAGGGTTCAAACGCATTTATTGGCTTTCATAGGAATTAAAGATACAACGATAATTATCAATGATCACACATACAATGATAACGTATCAATAATTACAAATATACAATAACTTTTTTTACCAATACCTACACATATATAATTTACCAATAATTACACACATACAATGATAACTATTTATTAATAATCACACACACGCAATGATATCTTCTTCTTGTCAATAAATCACACACATACACTTGAGATGCTCACGGTACAAATTATCGGAGAATTCACGGCGTCACAGGTTTCGAGCTCGAGGGCAACAGCTGGACAAGCCTTGTCGAGTTTTGAAATATCTATTCCAACTCCCCTCTTTGCCGACCTTTCTTTCACACTGGCTACGTGAGAATCCGCTTCTTTCAAAGTATTACCTCATCCGATTAGCTGTGTTTGGTTTTAACAAGAATGCCGCCCCACGACTTGACTCACGCTCCTGAAATTTCCAGATCTATGGCAGTACAAAGGGACCTGGGTGTCCTTGTACACCAGTCACTGAAAGCAAACATGCAGGTGCAGCAAGCAGTTAGGAAGGCAAATGGTATGTTGGCCTTCATTGCAAGAGGATTTGAGTACAGGAGCAAGGATGTCTTACTACAGTTGTACAGGGCCTTGGTGAGACCACACCTGGAGTACTGTGTGCAGGTTTGGTCTCCTTACCTAAGAAAGGATATACTCGCCATAGAGGGAGAGGGCATAGAGGGCAGCACGGTGGCATAGTGGTTAGCACTGTTGCCTCACAGCGCCAGAGACCCGGGTTCGAATCCGGCCTCGGGCGACTGTCTGTGTGGAGTTTGCACATTCTCCCCGTGTTTGCGTGGGTTTCCTCCGGGTGCTCCGGTTTCCTCCCACAGTCCAAAGATGTGCGGGTTAGGTTGATTGGCTATGATAAATTGACCCTTAGTGTTAGGGGGATTAAATACGTGGGGTTACAGGGATAGGGTGGGATATGTGTTGGTGTAGGGGTTACGGGGATCGGGTGGGATATGTGTCGGTGCAGGCTCGATGGGCCGAATTGGCCTCTATCTGCACTGTGGGGTTTCTGTGATTCTGTGAGAGCAGCGAAGGTTCACCAGACTGATTCCTGGGATGGCAGGACTGTCGTATGAGGAGAGATTGGGTCGACTAGGCCTGTATTCACTAGAGTTTAGAAGAATGAGAGGGGATCTCATTGAAACGTATAAAATTCTGACAGGGCTAGACAGACCGGATGCAGGGAGGATGTTTCCCCTGGCTGTGGGGTCTAGAACGAGGGGTCACAGTCTCCGGATACGGGGTAGGACATTTAGGACTGAGATGAGGAGAAATTTCTTCACTCAGAGGGTGGGGAACCTGTGGAATTCTCTACCACAGGGGACTATGGAGGCCAAGTCACTGAATATATTTAAGAAGGAGATAGATAGATTTCTAGACACAAAGGGCATCAAGGGGTATGGGGAGAGAGCGGGAATATGGTATTGAGATAGAGGATCAGCCATGATCACATTGAATGGTGGAGCAGACTCGAAAGGTCAAATGGCCGACTTCTGCACCTATTTTTCTGTGTTTCTAACGAGAATCCGCTTGTTTCAAAGTATTACCTCATCCGATGAGCTGGATTTGGTTTTCACAAGAATGCCGCCCCACGACTTGACTCACACTCCCGAAATTTCCAGATCTATGGCAGGTGCCTTTTCAAGGCCGGACAGAGTTTGTCGCCCCGCTGAATCTCTTATCAGCAGAGACTGTCCCTGCTTGTTCCGTGTTGGTGCAGTAACTTATCAGCTTAAGCTCTCTGACGGGAATCCCTTTTCATTTTAAACTGCCTGTGTGTAATTATTGGTAATAGTTAAGAAAGAGAAGACTTGCATTTACACAATGCCTTTCATGACCACCGGACGTCCCAAAGCGCTTTACAGTCAATGAAGTGTTTTGGAGTGTCGTCACAGTTGTAATGTGGGAAACGCGGCAGCCAATTTGCGCACAGCAAGCTCCCACAAACAGCAATGTGATAATGACCAGATACTCTGTTTTTGGGATGTTGATTGAGGGATAAATATTGGCCCCAGAACACCGGGGATAGCTCCCCTGCTCTTCTTCGAAATAATGGCCGTGGGATCTTTTACGTCCACCTGAGAGGGCAGATGGGGCCTCGGTTTAACGTCTCATCCGAAAGACGGCACCTCCAACAGTGCAGCGCTCCCTCAGCACTGCACTGGAGTGTCAGCCTAGATTATATGCTCAAGTCTCTGTAGTGGGACTTGAACCCACAACCTTCTGATTCAGAGGCGCGTGTGCTACCCACCGAGCCACAGCTGATACTGTTATCATTGTATATGTGTGATTATTGATAATACAGGCAAAGGCAGCACGGTGGCATAGTGGTTAGCACTGTTGCCTCACAGCGCCAGGGACCCGGGTTCAAATCCGGCCTCGGGTGACTGTCTGTGTGGAGTTTGCACATTCTCCCCGTGTTTGCGTGGGTTTCCTCCGGGTGCTCCGGTTTCCTCCCACAGTCCAAAGATGTGCGGGTTAGGTTGATTGGCCATGATAAAAAATTGGCCCTTAGTGTTAGGGGGGATTAAATACGTGGGGTTACGGGGTTACGGGGATAGGGCTTGGGTGGGATGGCTGTCGGTGTAGGGACCGGGTGCTAGGGTTTGGATGATCAGCCATGATCTCGTTGAATGGCGGAGCAGGCTCGAAGGGCCGAATGGCCTACTCCTGCTTCTATCTTCTATGTTTCTATGTTTCTATATACAATGATAAGTTACAACAGGATGGGGGCTCAGGCTGTGACAGTCCCGCAATGGTCAAACGCTCACCCCCAGGGGCCCATGCACCAGAAATGGGCCGAGCGTGTGAGCTATCAGAGGGCCGGCTGGTGCCCATGGAACCCTACCCCAATGAGAGGCTGAGCCTTTGGGAGAAGCGGTTGGGGGGTGTGGGTGGTGAGCAATGTTCCCTTTTAAGCTGTGCGGCCGCACGGTGCTCCGCGGGGTCCCGCGCAACCAGCTTAAGAATTAGGAGCAGGAGTAGGCCATACGGCCCATCGAGCCTGCTCCACCATTCAATAAAATCATGGCTGATCGTCCAACTCAACTCCACTTTCCCGCCCAGTCTCCATATCCCTTGATTCCCCTAGAGTCCAACAATCTATCGATCGCAGCCTTGAATATACTCAAAGACTCAGCATTCACAGCCCTCTGGGGCAGAGAATTCCAAAGATTCACAACCCTCTGAGTGAAGAAATTCCTCCTCATCTCAGCCTTAAATGGCCGACCCCTTATCCTGAGACTATGCCCCCGAGTTCTAGACACTCCAGCCAGGGGAAACAATCTCTCCGCATCTACCCTCTCAATCCCCCTCAGAATCTTATATGTTTCAATGAGATCACCTCTCATTCTTCTAAACTCCAGAGAGTATCGGCCCATTCTACACAATCTCTCATCATAGGACAACCCTCTCATCCCAGGAATGCAGGTTGGGCCTATACTCATTGGAGTTTAGAAGAATGAGAGGGGATCTTATTGAAGCATATAAGATTCTGAGGGGGATTGACAGGGTGGATGCAGAGAGGATGTTTCCCCTCGTGGGGGAATCTAGAACTAGGGGGCATAATTTCAGAATAAAGGGGCACCCTTTTAAATCGGAAATGAGGAGGAATTTCTTCTCCGAGGATTGTGAATCTTTGGAATTCTCTTCCCCAGAGAGCTGTGGAGGCCGGGTCATTGAATATATTTAAGGTGGAGATAGACAGATTTTTGAACGATAAGGGAGTCGAGGGTTATGGGGAGCGGGGCAGGGGAGTGGAGTTGAGGCCAAGATCAGATCAGCCATGATCTCATTAAATGGCAGACCAGGCTCGAGGGGCCGAATGACCGACTCCTGCTCCTACATCTTATGTTCTTATGTAGGAATCAATCTAGTGAACCTTCGCTGCACCGCCTCCAAGGCAAGTCTATCCTTCCTTAGATAAGGAGACCAAAACTGTGCCCAGTACTCCAGGTGTGGTTTCACCAAGGCCCTGTACAATTGTAGCAAGACTTCCTTACTCTTACACTCCAACCCCCTTGCAATAAAGGCCAACATGCCATTTGCCTTCTTTATTGCTTGCTGTACCTGCATGCTAGCTTTCTGTGTTTCTTGCACAAGGATACCCTCGCTCAATATTTGAAAGGCTTGCCCGCTTTTAAATAGAAAAATCGCCCGTTAAAGCATCCGCGTGGGCCCCCAAGAAAAATTACAGGGAACATTGGTGGTGAGGGCCTCAGTTTATAGAGGTCTTTAAAATTATGAAAGGTTTTGATAGAGTGGATACAGAGAGAATGTTTCCACTTGTGGGGAAGAGCATAACTAGAGGCCATCAATATAAGATAGTCACCAAGAAACCCAATAGGGAATTCAGGAGAAACGTCTTTACCCAGCGAGTGGTGAGAATGTGGAACTCGCTACCACAGGGAGTGGTTGAAGCAAATAATATCGATGCATTTAAGGGGAGGCTGGACAAGCATAGGAGGGAGAAGGGAATAGAGGGTTATGCTGATCGAGCTAGATGAGGAAAGACGGGAGGAGGCTCGTGTGGAGCATGGACTGGTTGGACCGAATGGCCTGCTTCTGTGCTGTAAATTCTATGTAATTCTTTTTAACATCTCTTTGCGGTGGCCCGCTCACACTGTAGGATTTAATCGGTATTGAGGTCAAAAGGGCAGGACCCAGGCGGCTGTAGGAGTGGCCAATCAGCACCTCCCAAATCCTCCACCACCACCACCTAGAAGGACGAGGGCAGCAGGCGCAGGGGAACACCACCACCTCCAAGCTCCCCTCCAAGTCACACACCATCCCAGCTTGGGAATATATCGCCGATCCTTCATCGTCGCTGGGTCAAAACCATGGAACTCCCTCCCTAACAGCACTGTGGGAGAACCTTCACCACACGGACTGCAGCGGTTCAAGAAGGCGGCTCACCACCACCTTCTCAAGGGCAATTAGGGATGGGCAATAAATGCTGGCCTTGCCAGCGACGCCCACATCCCATGAACGAATATGAAAAAAACACGCACCATCCCGACAGAGGTCTTCAAGTTCCTGAAAGGGTTCGATAGGGTAGACGTAGAGAAGATTTTTCCCCTAGTGGGCGAGACCAGAACTAGGGGCCATAAATATAAGATAGTCGCTAATAATTCCAATAGGGAATTCAGGAGAACCTTCTTCACCCAGAGAGTGGCGAGAGGGCTCCAGAAGTAGTTGAAGCGAACAGCATAGATGTATTTAATGGGAATCTAGAAAACACATGAGGACAGGAATCGAAGGCTATGCTGATAGGGTGAGATGAAGCAGGAGTGGGAGGAGGCTGGTGTGGAGCATAAACACCGGCACGGACCTGTTGGGCCGAATGGCCTGTTTCTGTGCTGTAAATACTAACTAATACTTTTGAAGCAACCGTCTGCCGAGAAGTGGGAGACGGGATTGACGTCCTTTCCCACTCGGCCACTGAGGGTTCCCACTACGGTCCGGAAGCTGCCGGGAGGTCCACACGTGGGGACACCTACTCCTGATCCTAGTGACCTCTTCCTTTTCTCTGTTTCCTCCTTCCCCAGGCCCCATCCTGCCTGATCCTGCAGATGCCTCGATTCGGGAAGAATTTCAAGATGTTCGACACCGTCCTCCCTTCGCTGGAGTTGAACATCACCGATCTGCTGGAGGACAGTGAGTCCCTTATTGGGGGGGCGGGAGTGCGGGGGCGACACTGGGTGCCTGATGGGAGGGGCACGGGTAGCTTCTAGGTCTGTACCGAAGGGACTTCCAACTGGGGGTAAATCTCCGAGAGGCCCAGACCGCTGAGTTCATGCATCCCAGGATCTCCAGACTCTCAGGTTAGATACAGAGTAAAGCTCCCTCTACACTGTCCCATCAAACACTCCCAGGGCAGGTACAGCATGGGTTAGATACAGAGTAAAGCTCCCTCTACACTGTCCCATCAAACACTCCCAGGGCAGGTACAGCACGGGTTAGATACAGAGTAAAGCTCCCTCTACACTGTCCCATCAAACACTCCCAGGGCAGGTACAGCACGGGTTAAATACAGAGTAAAGCTCCCTCTACACTGTCCCATCAAACATTCCCAGGGCAGGTACAGCACGGGTAGATACAGAGTAAAGCTCCCTCTACACTGTCCCATCAAACACTCCCAGGGCTGGTACAGCACGGGTTAGATACAGAGTAAAGCTGCCTCTACACTGTCCCATCAAACACTCCCAGGGCAGGTACAGCACGGGTTAGATAGAGTAAAGCTCCCTCTGCACTGCTCCATCAAACACTCCCAGGTCAGGTACAGCACAGGTTAGATACAGAGTAAAGCTCCCTCTACACTGTCCCATCAAACACTCCCAGGGCAGGTACAGTACAGGTTAGATACAGAGTAAAGCTCTCTGTACACTGTCCCATCAAACACTCCCAGGGCAGGTACAGCACGGGTTAGGTACTGAGTAAAGCTCCCTCTACACTGAACCATCAAACACTCCCAGGGCAGGTACAGCACGGGTTAGATACAGAGCAAAGCTCCCTCTACACTGTCCCATCAAACATTCCCAGGGCAGGTGCAGCACGGGTTAGATACAGAGTAAAGCTCCCTCTACAATGTCCCATCAAACACTCCCAGGGCAGGCACAGCACGGGTTAGATAAAGAATAAAGCTCCCTCTACACTGTCCCATCAAACACTCCCAGGGCAGGTACAGCACGGGTTAGATACAGAGTAAAGCTCCATCTACACTGTCCCATCAGTCCCAGGGCAGGTACAGCATGGATTAGATACAGAGTAAAGCTCCCTCTACACTGTCCCATCAAACACTCCCAGGGCAGGTACAGCACAGGTTAGATACAGAGTAAAGCTCCCTCTACACTGTCCCATCAAACACTCCCAGGGCAGGTACAGCACGGGTTAGATACAGAGTAAAGCTCCATCTACACTGTCCCATCAAACACTCCCAGGGCAGGTACAGCACAGGTTAGATACAGAGTAAAGCTCCCTCTACACTGTCCCATCAAACGCTCCCAGGGCAGGTACAGCACAGGTTAGATACAGAGTAAAGCTCCCTCTACACTGTCCCATCAAACACTCCCAGGGCAGGTACAGTACAGGTTAGATACAGAGAAAAGCTCTCTGTACACTGTCCCATCAAACACTCCCAGGGCAGGTACAGCACGGGTTAGATACCGAGTAAAGCTCCCTCTACACTGAACCATCAAACACTCCCAGGGCAGGTACAGCACGGGTTAGATACAGAGTAAAGCTCCCTCTACACTGTCCCATCAAACATTCCCAGGGCAGGTGCAGCACGGGTTAGATACAGAGTAAAGCTCCCTCTACAATGTCCCATCAAACATTCCCAGGGCAGGTACAGCATGGGTCAGATACAGAGTAAAGCTCCCTCTACACTGTCCCATCAAACATTCCCAGGGCAGGTACAGCACGGGTTAGATACAGAGTAAAGCTCCCCCTACACTGTCCCATCAAACATTCCCAGGGCAGGTACAGCACAGGTTAGATACAGAGTAAAGCTCCCTCTACACTGTCCCATCAAACACTCCCAGGGCAGGTACAGCACGGGTTAGATACAGAGTAAAGCTCCCTCTACACTGTCCCATTAAACACTCCCAGGGCAGGTACAGCACGGGTTAGATACAGAGTAAAGCTCCCTCTAAACTGTCCCATCAAACACTCCCGGGGCAGGTACAGCACGGGTTAGATACAGAGTAAAGCTCCCTCTAAACTGTCCCATCAAACACTCCCAGGGCAGGTACAGCACGGGTTAGATACAGAGTAAAGCTCCCTCTACACTGTCCCATCAAACACTCCCAGGGCAGGTACAGCACGGGTTAGATACAGAGTAAAGCTCCCTCTACACTGCCCCATCAAACACTCCCAGGACAGGTACAGCACGGGTTAGATACAGAGTAAAGCTCCCTCTACACTGTCCCATTAAACACTCCCAGGGCAGGTACAGCACGGGTTAGATACAGAGTAAATCTGTGGTTGAACGTGCGAGTGTGTGTGTGTTTGTGAGAGTGAGTGTGTGTGAGTGCAGTCCAGCCCAGCCTTCGGTGATCTCCCTTCTGTTTTAACCATTTCCTTCTCTCTGTCCCAGCCCCGAGGCAATGCTGGATCTGCTGGAGCTTGGCCCGGCTGGAGTGCCGGGATTGCTATAATGACCCTAACCTCGCGCCCGGGAGGTTCAAACAGTTCTGCCCTGCCTGCAGTGACCAGGTGAGGGACCGCCGTACCTCACGAAGGGGCATGGGGGTTTGTGGGGTGGTTGTGGCGCGGTAGGGTGGGGGAGCGGTAGGGTTGCCAACTCTGGTTGGGTGTATTCCTAGAGGGTTCATCACATGACCTCCCACCTGGAACCGCCCCACCCACCCCCGCCATTGGTTCATCCTCCAGGTCTTCTCTTGCCAATTGCAAAGGGAACAAGCTCTTTGTTAACCAGTTGGATTCACTTTGACGTGTTACATGGAATTTACAGCGGAGAAACAGGCCATTGGGTCCATGCCAGTGTTTATGCTCCACACGAGCCTCCTCCCACCCCTCTTCATCTCACCCTATCAGCGGATCCTTCCATAAGGAAGGCAAATGGCATGTTGGCCTTTATTGCAAGGGGGTTTGAGTATAAGAGTAAGGAAGTCTTGCTACAATTGTACAGGGCCTTGGGGAGACCACACCTGGAGTACTGCGCACAGTTTTGGTCTCCTTATCTGAGGAAGGATATACTTGCCTTGGAGGCGGTGCAGCGAAGGTTCACTAGATTGATTCCTGGGATGAGAGGGCTGTCCTATGATGAGAGATTGTGTAGAATGGGCCGATACTCTCTGGAGTTTAGAAGAATGAGAGGTGATCTCATTGAAACATACAAGATTCTGAAGGGGATTGACAGGGTAGATGCTGAGAGGTTGTTTCCCCTGGCTGGAGTGTCTATGGTGTGGAGATGCCGGAGTTGGACTGGGGTGGACAAATGTAAGAAGTCACACAACACCAGGATATAGTCCAACAGCTTTATTTGAAATCAGAAGCTTTCGGAGCGGTGCTCCTTCGTCACCTGACGAAGGAGCAGCGCTCCGAAAGCTTGTGATTTCAAATAAAGCTGTTGGACTATAACCTGGTGTTGTGTGACTTCTTACATTGGAGAGTCTAGAACTAGGGGGCATAGTCTCAGGATAAGGGGTCGGCCATTTAAGACCGAGATGAGGAGGAATTTCTTCACCCAGAGGGTTGTAAATCTTTGGAATTCTCTGCCCCAGAGGGCTGTGGATGCTGAGTCTTTGAGCATATTCAAGGCTGAGATTGATAGATTTGTGGACTCTAGGGGAATCGAGGGATATGGAGATCAGGCGGGAAAGTGGAGTTGAGGTCGATGATCAGCCCTGATCTTATTGAATGGCGGAGCAGGCTCGAGGGGCCGTATGGCCCACTCCTGCTCTTATTTATTATGTTCTTATGTTCATTCCTTTCTCCCTCATGGACTTATCGAGCTTCCCTGTAAATTCATCTACGCTATTCATCTCAACCACTCGCTGTGGCAGCGATTTCCACATTCTCACCACTCTCTGGGTAAAGAGGTTTCTCCTAATTCCCTATTTCCCTTTACAAGGATGATACCAGAAATGCGAGGGTATACCTATCCGGAAAGGATGAACAGGCTGGGTCTCTCTTCTCTTGAAAAGAGAAGACTGAGATGCGACCTGATTGAGGTCTTTAAAATCATGAACGGTTTTGATAGAGTAGATTTTTTTCCACTTGTGCGGAAGAGCATAACTAGAGGCCATCAATATAAGGCAGTCACCAAGAAATCCAACGGGGAATCCTTCCCCGTCAGCATTCTCTTTTCAAGAGAAAAGAGCCCCAGCCTGTTCAGTCTTTCCTAATGGATACAACCTCTCAGTTCTGGTAGCATCCTTGTAAATCTTTTCCTGCCTGATCTCCAGAGCCTCTAGATATTCTTTTTATAATGCGGAGACAGGAACTGTTCGCAATGCTCCCAGTGTGATATGGAGACCGGAACTGGGCACAGTGCTCCCAGTGTGATATGGAGACCGGAACTGGGCACAGTGCTCCCAGTGTGATATGGAGACCGGAACTGGGCACAGTGCTCCCAGTGTGATATGGAGACAGAAACTCTGTACAGTGCTCCCAGTGTGACATGGAGACCGGAACTGGGCACAGTGCTCCCAGTGTGATATGGAGACAGAAACTCTGTACAGTGCTCCCAGTGTGATATGCAGACCAGAGCTGGGCACAGTGCTCCCAGTGAGATATGGAAACAGGAGCTGGGCACAGTGCTCCCAGTGTGATATGGAGACAGGAACTGTACACAGTGCTCCCAGTGTGATATGGAGACAGGAACTGAGCACAGTGCTCCCAGTGTGATATGGAGACAGGAACTGGGCACAGTGCTCCCAGTGTGATATGGAAACAGGAGCTGGGCACAGTGCTCCCAGTGTGATATGGAGACAGGAACTGGGCACAGTGCTCCCAGTGTGATATGGAGACAGGAACTGGGCACAGTGCTCCCAGTGTGATATGGAGCCAGGAACTGGGCACAGTGCTCCCAGTGTGATATGGAGACAGGAACTGGGCACAGTGCTCCCAGTGTGATATGGAGACAGGAACTGTACACAGTGCTCCCAGTGTGATATGGAGACAGGAACTGAGCACAGTGCTCCCAGTGTGATATGGAGACAGGAACTGGGCACAGTGCTCCCAGTGTGATATGGAAACAGGAGCTGGGCACAGTGCTCCCAGTGTGATATGGAGACAGGAACTGGGCACAGTGCTCCCAGTGTGATATGGAGACAGGAACTGGGCACAGTGCTCCCAGTGTGATATGGAGCCAGGAACTGGGCACAGTGCTCCCAGTGTGATATGGAGACAGGAACTGGGCACAGTGCTCCCAGTGTGATATGGAGACCAGAACTGGGCACAGTGCTCCCAGTGTGATATGGAGACTGGAACTGTGCACAGTGCTCCCAGTGTGATATGGAGACCAGAACTGGGCACAGTGCTCCCAGTGTGATATGGAGACAGGAACTGGGCACCGTGCTCCCAGTGTGATATGGAGACAGGAACTGGGCACAATGCTCCCAGTGTGATGTGGAGACCAGAACTGGGCACAGTGCTCCTAGTGTGATATGGAGACAGGAACTCTGTACAGTGCTCCCAGTGTGATATGGAGACAGGAACTGGGCACAGTGCTCCCAGTGTGATATGGAGACAGGAACTGTGTACAGTGCTCCCAGTGTGATATGGAGACTGGAACTGGGCACAGTGCTCCCAGTGTGATATGGAGACGAGAACTGGGCACAGTGCTCCCATTGTGATATGGAGACTGGAACTGGGCACAGTGTTCCCAGTGTGATATGGAGACCAGAACTGGGCACAGTGCTCCCAGTGTGATATGGAGACAGGAACTGTGTACAGTGCTCCCAGTGTGATTTGGAGACTGGAACTGGGCACAGTGCTCCCAGTGTGATATGGAGACCAGAACTGGGCACAGTGCTCCCAGTGCGATATGGAGACTGGAACTGGGCACAGTGTTCCCAGTGTGATATGGAGACAGGAACTGGGCACGGTGCTCCCAGTGAGATATGGAGACCAGAACTGGGCACAGTGCTCCCAGTGTGATATGGAGACTGGAACTGGGCACAGTGTTCCCAGTGTGATATGGAGACAGGAACTGGGCACGGTGCTCCCAGTGAGATATGGAGACCAGAACTGGGCACAGTGCTCCCAGTGAGATATGGAGACAGGAACTGGGCACAGTGCTCCCAGTGTGATATGGAGACAGGAACTGGTCACAGTGCTCCCAGTGTGATATGGAGACAGGAACTGGGCACAGTGCTCCCACTGTGGTATGGAGACAGGAACTGGGCACAGTGCTCCCAGTGTGATAGGGGAGGCAGGAACTGTGCACAGTGCTCCCAGTGTGATATGGAGACAGGAACTAGGCACAGTGCCACTAGTGTGATATGGAGACAGGAACTGTGTACAGTGCTCCCAGTGTGATATGGAGCCAGGAACTGGGCACAGTGCTCCTAGTGTGATATGGAGACAGGAACTGTGTACAGTGCTCCCAGTGTGATATGGAGACAAGAACTAGGCACGGTGCTCCCAGATTGATATGGAGACAGGAATTGTACACAGTGCTTCCAGTGTGATATGGAGACAGGAACTGGGCACAGTGCTCCAAGTGTGATATGGAGACAGGAAGTGGGCACAATGCTCCAAGTGTGATATGGAGACAGGAACTGGGCACAATGCTCCCAGTGTGATATGGGGGCTGGAACTGGGCACAGTGCTCCCAGTGTGATATGGAGACAGGAACTGTGTACAGTGCTCCCACTGTGATATGGAGACAGGAACTGGGCACAGTGCTCCCAGTGTGATGGAGACAGTAACTGTGTACAGTGCTCCCAGTGTGATATGGAGACTGGAACTGGGCACCATACTCCGAGTGAGATAAGGAGACCAGAACTGGGCACAGTGCTCCTAGTGTGATATGGAGACTGGAACTGGGCACAGCGGTCCGAGTGGGATATGGAGACCGGAACTGGGCACAGTGCTCCAAGTGTGATATGGAGACCGGAACTGGGCACAGTGCTCCCAGTGAGATATGGAGACAGAAACTCTGTACAGTGCTCCCAGTGTGATATGGAAACAGGAGCTGGGCACAGTGCTCCAAGTGTGATATGGAGACAGGAACTGGGCACAGTGCTCCCAGTGTGATATGGAGACTGGAACTGGGCACAGTGCTCCCAGTGAGATATGGAGACCAGAACTGGGCACAGTGCTCCCAGTGTGATATGGAGACCAGAACTGGGCACAGTGCTTCCAGTGTGATATGGAGACTGGAACTGGGCACAGTGCTCCCAGTGTGATATGGAGACAGGAACTGGGCACCGTGCTCCCAGTGAGATATGGAGACCAGAACTGGGCATGGTGCTCCCAGTGTGATATGGAGACTGGAACTGGGCACAGCGCTCCGAGTGGGATATGGAGACCGGAACTGGGCACAGTGCTCCAAGTGTGATATGGAGACCGGAATTGGGCACAGTGCTTAAAGTGGGATATGGAGACCAGAACTGGGCACAGTGCTCCAAGTGTAATATGGAGACAGGAACTGGGCACAGTGCTCCCAGTGAGATATGGAGACAGAAACTCTGTACAGTGCTCCCAGTGTGATATGGAAACAGGAGCTGGGCACAGTGCTCCAAGTGTGATATGTAGACAGGAACTGGGCACAGTGCTCCCAGTGTGATATGGAGACTGGAACTGGGCACAGTGTTCGCAGTGTGTTATGGAGACAGGAACTGTGTACAGTCCTCCCACTGTGATATGGAGACAGGAACTGGGCACAGTGCTCCTAGTGTGATATGGAGACAGGAACTGTGTACAGTGCTCCCAGTGTGATATGGAGACAGGAACTAGGCACGGTGCTCCCAGATTGATATGGAGACAGGAATTGTACACAGTGCTCCCAGTGTGATATGGAGACAGGAACTGGGCACAGTGCTCCCAGTGTGATAGGGGAGACAGGAACTGGGCACAGTGCTCCCAGTGTGATATGGAGACAGGACTGGGCACAGTGCTCCCAGTGTGATATGGAGACAGGAACTGGGCACAGTGCTCCAAGTGTGATATGGAGACAGGAACTGGGCACCGTGCTCCCAGTGTGATATGGAGACTGGAACTGGGCACAGTGCTCCCAGTGTGTTATGGAGACAGGAACTGTGTACAGTCCTCCCACTGTGATATGGAGACAGGAACTGGGCACGGTGCTCCTAGTGTGATATGGAGACAGGAACTGTGCACAGTGCTCCCAGTGTGATATGGAGACAGGAACTAGGCACAGTGCTCCCAGATTGATATGGAGACAGGAATTCTACACAGTGCTCCCAGTGTGATATGGAGACAGGAACTGGGCACAGTGCTCCAAGTGTGATATGGAGACAGGAACTGGGCACAATGCTCCCAGTGTGATATGGGGGCTGGAACTGGGCACAGTGCTCCCAGTGTGATATGGAGACAGGAACTGTGTACAGTGCTCCCACTGTGATATGGAGACAGGAACTTGGCACAGTGCTCCCAGTGTGATGGAGACAGGAACTGTGTACAGTGCTCCCAGTGTGATATGGAGACTGGAACTGGGCACCATACTCCGAGTGAGATAAGGAGACCGGAACTGGGCACAGTGCTCCCAGTGTGATATGGAGACTGGAACTGGGCACCATACTCCGAGTGAGATAAGGAGACCGGAACTGGGCACAGTGCTCCCAGTGTGATATGGAGACTGGAACTGGGCACCATACTCCTAGTGTGATATGGAGACTGGAACTGGGCACAGCGCTCCGAGTGGGATATGGAGACAGGAACTGGGCACAGTGCTCGAGTGTGATATGGAGACAGGAACTGGGCACAGTGCTCCCAGTGTGATATGGAGACAGAAACTCTGTACAGTGCTCCCAGTGTGATATGTAAACAGGAGCTGGGCACAGTGCTCCAAGTGTGATATGGAGACAGGAACTGGGCACCGTGCTCCCAGTGAGATATGGAGACCAGAACTGGGCACAGTGCTCCCAGTGGGATATGGAGACAGAAACTCTGTACAGTGCTCCCAGTGTGATATGGAGACAGGAACTGTGCACAGTGCTGCCAGTGTGATATGGAGACTGGAACTGGGCACAGTGCTGCCAGTGTGATATGGAGACCAGAACTGGGCACAGTGCTCCCAGTGTGATATGGAGACTGGAACTGGGCACAGTGTTCCCAGTGTGATATGGAGACCAGAACTGGGCACAGTGCTCCCAGTGTGATATGGAGACAGGAACTGGGCACAGTGCTCCCAGTGTGATATGGAGACTGGAACTGGGCACAGTGTTCCCAGTGTGATATGGAGACCAGAACTGGGCACAGTGCTCCCAGTGTGATATGGAGACAGGAACTGGGCACGGTGCTCCCAGTGAGATATGGAGACCAGAACTGGGCACAGTGCTCCCAGTGTGATATGGAGACTGGAACTGGGCACAGTGTTCCCAGTGTGATATGGAGACAGGAACTGGGCACGGTGCTCCCAGTGAGATGTGGAGACCAGAACTGGGCACAGTGCTCCCAGTGTGATATGGAGACTGGAACTGGGCACAGTGCTCCTACTGTGATATGGAGACAGGAACTGTGTACAGTGCTCCCAGTGTGATATGGAGACAGGAACTGGGCACAGTGATCCTAGTGTGATATGGAGACAGGAACTGTGCACAGTGCTCCCAGTGTGATATGGAGACAGGAACTAGGCACAGTGCTCCCAGATTGATATGGAGACAGGAATTCTACACAGTGCTCCCAGTGTGATATGGAGACAGGAACTGGGCACAGTGCTCCAAGTGTGATATGGAGACAGGAACTGGGCACAATGCTCCCAGTGTGATATGGGGGCTGGAACTGGGCACAGTGCTCCCAGTGTGATATGGAGACAGGAACTGTGTACAGTGCTCCCACTGTGATATGGAGACAGGAACTTGGCACAGTGCTCCCAGTGTGATGGAGACAGGAACTGTGTACAGTGCTCCCAGTGTGATATGGAGACTGGAACTGGGCACAGTGCTCCCAGTGTGATATGGAGACTGGAACTGGGCACCATACTCCGAGTGAGATAAGGAGACCGGAACTGGGCACAGTGCTCCCAGTGTGATATGGAGACTGGAACTGGGCACCATACTCCGAGTGAGATAAGGAGACCGGAACTGGGCACAGTGCTCCCAGTGTGATATGGAGACTGGAACTGGGCACCATACTCCTAGTGTGATATGGAGACTGGAACTGGGCACAGCGCTCCGAGTGGAATATGGAGACAGGAACTGGGCACAGTGCTCCAAGTGTGATATGGAAACCGGAACTGGGCACAGTGCTCCGAGTGTGATATGGAAACCGGAACTGGGCACAGTGCTCCGAGTGTGATATGGAGACAGGAACTGGGCACAGTGCTCCCAGTGTGATATGGAGACAGAAACTCTGTACAGTGCTCCCAGTGTGATATGTAAACAGGAGCTGGGCACAGTGCTCCAAGTGTGATATGGAGACAGGAACTGGGCACCGTGCTCCCAGTGAGATATGGAGACCAGAACTGGGCACAGTGCTCCCAGTGGGATATGGAGACAGAAACTCTGTACAGTGCTCCCAGTGTGATATGGAGACAGGAACTGTGCACAGTGCTGCCAGTGTGATATGGAGACTGGAACTGGGCACAGTGCTGCCAGTGTGATATGGAGACCAGAACTGGGCACAGTGCTCCCAGTCTGATATGGAGACTGGAACTGGGCACAGTGTTCCCAGTGTGATATGGAGACCAGAACTGGGCACAGTGCTCCCAGTGTGATATGGAGACAGGAACTGGGCACAGTGCTCCCAGTGAGATATGGAGACCAGAACTGGGCACAGTGCTCCCAGTGTGATATGGAGACTGGAACTGGGCACAGTGTTCCCAGTGTGATATGGAGACCAGAACTGGGCACAGTGCTCCCAGTGTGATATGGAGACAGGAACTGGGCACGGTGCTCCCAGTGAGATATGGAGACCAGAACTGGGCACAGTGCTCCCAGTGTGATATGGAGACTGGAACTGGGCACAGTGTTCCCAGTGTGATATGGAGACAGGAACTGGGCACGGTGCTCCCAGTGAGATGTGGAGACCAGAACTGGGCACAGTGCTCCCAGTGAGATATGGAGACAGGAACTGGGCACAGTGCTCCCAGTGTGATATGGAGACAGGAACTGGGCACAGTGCTCCTACTGTGATATGGAGACAGGAACTGTGTACAGTGCTCCCAGTGTGATATGGAGACAGGAACTAGGCACGGTGCTCCCAGATTGATATGGAGACAGGAATTGTACACAGTGCTCCCAGTATGATATGGAGACAGGAACTGGGCACAGTGCTCCAAGTGTGATATGGAGACAGGAACTGGGCACCATACTCCGAGTGAGATAAGGAGACCGGAACTGGGCACAGTGCTCCCAGTGTGATATGGAGACAGGAACTGGGCACAGTGCTCCCAGTGTGATATGGAGACAGGAACTGGGCACCATACTCCGAGTGAGATAAGGAGGCCGGAACTAGGCACAGTGCTCCCAGTGTGATATGGAGACAGGAACTGTGCACAGTGCTCCCAGTGTGATGAGGAGACTGAAATTGTGCACCATGCTCCAAGTGGGATATGGAGACAGGAACTGTGCACAGTGCTCCAAGGGCTAGAAATTCGGTTGGTAGCGCCACCGATTAGCACCTAAAGAGGCCGAAAAGTGGGGCGCTAACCAATATCCGCCCGGGCACAGCGAACCCAGCGCCTCTCCCCATATTGAGCTGATATTTAGCGCCGGCGCAAAATCTTAGCGCCCGCTCACGGGCGCAGGCAGATTATGACGTCATTTGAGTGTGCAACGCCTTTTGGGCACCCCGGACCAGAAATTCAGTAGCGCCCCCCTCCATACCGCCTGGCGCTAATAAGGACAGCTTACCTCGAGCCTTCCCTAGTCGCTCTTGGGCTGGAGGGGCATTATTTAAAGGGGACTGGTGTGGTTTGAAAGCACCAGCTTTTTTGGCTCACAACTTCCTCGAGAGTTACAGAGAGTTGCTGAGCTGCACACTGCAAGCCATTTCACCACTGAGCCAGCGCTGGCAGAGGAACTTCAGCCTTCTGACCATCACCTTGGTGTTGGTGAGCATTTACAACGGGAAAACTTCCTGTGCGCACTTATTATGGGGGCTGCATTGGAGGGGAGCGTCCTGCTGCTGAATCATCGGGGAAGGGCACAGAGAAACGTGGAGAGAGGGGTAGGCATAGCCAGATGGAGGAGGGCCAACAGACGTCGCCACACCAGACCATACGCTGGCAGGGTTTTCCGACAGCAGTTTTCCTACATGGACATGTCGGAGGAGCAGTGTATCAGAAGGCTGCGATTTAGAAAGGAGGTGATGACTGAGCTGTGCCAGCTGCTTCAGCCAGATCTGCAGCCTCAGATAAGGTGCAGGACATCTGTCGGTGGGTGAGAAGATGCCTGCTGGCCTGAACTTCTACGCGAGCGGCTCTTTTGAAGCTGCGCGTCAGAGGCTGATCAGAAGTAGCTTCTAGGCCCCTCTCACGGAATGCTTGCTGCCATTCCAAGAACAGGAATGGAACCGGTCTGGTACCCCCAAGCCTGTGAAGGGCAAGATGCATGTAAATAGCAGACATGGCCATTGTAAATGAAGAAAGTGTTTTATTACACAAAATGTGGTTCCTTCAAACATGAGAAAGCAATGGCAACAGAAAGCAAAACTAACACACTGACACATAACTGCCTCTCACACCTGGGAGACTGTCCAAAACATAAATCACATTCCGACCATCTTCCTTGGCCTTGATTCCTACTCAACAGACACTTCATCAGCACCTTCTACTGTTTCCCCCTTGAGGGTGATCTGGGTCTCTTTCGAGACTGGCCCCTTCCCTCCCTGCAGCTCCTCCTTAATGCGACCCCAGTGGCTACAGCAAGGCTGGGGGAGGCCTGCTGACTGTCTGAAAGCGCAGATGCCCCTGAGGGGCGGCCTGGACGACCTCTCGGCCTAGACGGCCCGGCTGCTGACTGCTCTACTTGTGCATGGGTGGAAGCAGTCTGTCCTGCAGGTGGTGGCAGCTGCAGTGGAGACGAGCCAGCGGTGGCATCAGGAATGCTGTCATCCTGAGAGCGGACAGCAGCTCCCTGTTCGGCCGACACACTGGCACTCTGACGGGGCAGCACCGCAGGCTGCACAGCAATCGGATGGTCCACAGATTGCTGGCCTGCTGTGGTGCTGTGAGGGCCCCGGGTAATCCTGCCTGATCCATCGAGGGTGGCAGCAGTCAGTGCTCGCGTGGCCTCAATCTGCGTCTGCATGAGACCAGCGAGTGACTGCGTGGCAGCAGTCAGCACTTGCGTGGCAGGTGCCATTGCTTCGGCGAAGCCCTGGACAGTCCTTTCCAATGCTGTCCCGAAGTGCTGCGCTGAAGTCTTGGACACTCCTCGCCAGTGTCTCGATGGATTCAGGCAACCTTGCCAATGCAGCCATGAGTTCAGTGTGCCTCTGCCCAGCCTGGGCGCACATTTCTGCGAAGGCACGCACCTCCTCTGCGCTATGTGCAGCAGCACTGGCAGCCTGACACGCCCTCCGGGGAGCCGGCCCCCGAGCTTCCCTACCCCCCTTGCGTTGCTGCAGCCCGCTGGTGCCTGGAGTTGGTTCCTCCTCAGAGCTTTCCCCCCCCCGCTCCCCTCCAGGGAAGTCGTCCCCCCAGTCTGCCGATGGGCTGGCTCGCCTGAGGGTGGTTGGGATGGTCCGGCTTCCTCCTGCTCGTCGCCTCCAGAGTCACTCAGAGTGGCAGCTTGAGGGCCCGCCTCCTCACCTGGCGAATCAGCATCTGAAAGCAGGGAGGTACAGGAGTGGCTTTAGCGTGAGGACAGGGTGGCAGCGAGGGAGGCGTGAGTGCTGCAATGCACTGCAATGGTTTGACAGTCAAAAATCATGCTGGTGGGGGGAACAAGTGGAAGGAGAGAGACCAAAAAGGTGATAACCTTACCATCGCTGTGCACACTGGGGTCGGCAGCTCCAGAGGCGACAGGAGCACTCATCCGGCTACCCAGAATCAGCTGGACTCGTTCCTCCAGCTCCGTGAGGGTGTGCAGGTCAGCCCGGCCTCCTCCCGTCCGAAGATGTTGCCGCCGGTTCCACGCTAGCTTGGACTGCAGGAGAAAGGACGGGAAGTGATGAAGCATGCTGCACTGAGCTGACACTACATGCCCCCCATGGTTGAATAGCCCTTGCATCATGCACTGAGCTGACACTACATGCCCCCCATGGTTGAATAGCCCTTACATGATGCACTGAGCTGACATTACATGCCCCCCATGGTTGAATAGCCCTTGCATGCGCGTGTGTGCTTCCTGAAAGGGCCATGGGTGCTGGCTGGCAGATGGCCATTGGGGACTCGCGCACCCTCTGGCCATAAAGTCAGGTGCAGATGGAGGGATGAAGATGACTATGAAAAAGGCACTCACCCTGACGACCCGAGTGAGGTCGTTGAACTTCTTCCTGCATTGCACAGGAGTCCTGTGCACCACGCTGCTGGAGGTCACTCTTGTGGCAACCTCCCTCCAGGCTCGGCGGTATTCGGCTTGAGAAGGCCTCCTCCCATCCTTGGGGTACAGAACAGCTCGCTGGCGCTCCACTGCGCCAACCAAAGCATCCAATGCCCCATCAGTGAAGCGCTCCACCCTCTGCCTCACCCTTTCCATGTCTTGCTAGGCTGGTGCGCCACAGGTAGGCTCCCACCGATTTGAAGGCCTACAAGGCAGTGAGTGTATCTGGTGATGCCAATTGACCTGCCCCTTTAAGAGCTGGCCGTCGCCAGTGTGTCTCAGGGAAAGTGGTTATTGACAGCACCTGCACTGCGCCCCACCGCCGCAAAATTGGGTTGCGCTGCCAGGTTAGCGCCTTAAGAATATCGTGCAGCACCTGATTTAGCGCCGCAATCACCTTCAGGGGCGCTGCAACCCAATATCGCGCGAGGTGGCGCTAAATTGCGCCTGGCGCTAAACTTTGCACTTCACCAGGACTAGCGCCCCAAACGGGGCGATACCGAATTTCTAGCCCCAAGTGTGATATGGAGACAGGAACTGGGCACAGTGCTCCCAGTGTGACATGGAGACAGGAACTGGGCACAGTGCTCCCAGTGTGATATGGAGACAGGAACTGGGCACAGTGCTCCCAGTGCGATATGGAGACAGGAACTGGGCACAGTGCTCCCAGTGTGATATGGAGACACGAACTGGGCACAGTGCTCCCAGTGTGATATGGAGACAGAAACTGGGCACCGTGATCCCAGTGTGATATGGAGACAGGAACTGGGCACAGTGCTCCCAGTGTGATATGGAGACAGGAACTGGGCACAGTGCTCCCAGTGTGATATGGAGACAGGAACTGGGCACAGTGCTCCCAGTGTGATAGGGGAGACAGGAACTGGGCACAGTGCTCCCAGTGTGATATGGAGACAGGAACTGGGCACAGTGCTCCCAGTGTGATATGGAGACAGGAACTGGGCACAGTGCTCCCGGTGTGATATGGAGACAGGAACTGTGCACAGTGCTCCCAGTGTGATATGGAGACTGGAACTGGGCACAGTGCTCCCAGTGTGATATGGAGACAGGAACTGGGCACAGTGCTCCCAGTGTGATATGGAGACAGGAACTGGGCACAGTGCTCCCAGTGTGATAGGGGAGACAGGAACTGGGCACAGTGCTCCCAGTGTGATCGGGGAGACAGGAACTGTGCACAGTGCTCCCAGTGTGATATGGAGACAGGAACTGTGCACAGTGCTCCCAGTGTGATATGCAGACTGGAACTGGGCACAGTGCTCCCAGTGTGATATGGAGACAGGAACTGTGTACAGTCCTCCCACTGGGATATGGAGACAGGAACTGGGCACAGTGCTCCTCGTGTGATATGGAGACTGGAAATGGGCACAGTGCTCCCAGTGTGATATGGAGACAGGAACTGTGTACAGTCCTCCCACTGGGATATGGAGACAGGAACTGGGCACAGTGCTCCTAGTGTGATATGGAGACAGGAACTGTGTACAGTGCTCCCAGTGGGATATGGAGACAGGAACTGTGTACACTGCTCCCAGTGTGATCTGGAGACTGGAACTAGGCACAGTGCTCCCAGATTGATATGGAGACTGGAACTGGGCACAGTGCTCCCAGTGTGATATGGAGACAGGAACTGGGCACAGTGCTCCAAGTGTGATAGGGAGACCGGAACTGGGCACAGTGCTCCCAGTGGGATATGGAGACAGGAACTGTGTACAGTGCTCTCAGTGTGATCTGGAGACAGGAACTGTGCACAGTGCTCCCAGTGTGATATGGAGACAGGAACTGTGCATAGTCCTTCCAGTGTGATATGGAGACAGGAACTGGGCACAGTGCTCCCAGTGTGGTAAGGAGACAGAATCTGGGCACAGTGCTCCGAGTGTGATAGGGGAGACAGGAACTGTGCACAGTGCTCCCGGTGTGATAGGGAGACAGGAACTGGGCACAGTGCTCCCGGTGTGATATGGAGACTCGAACTGGGCACAGTGCTCCCAGTGTGATATGGAGACTGGAACTGGGCACAGTGCTCCCAGTGTGATATGGAGACAGGAACTGGGCACGGTGCTCCCAGTGTGATATGGAGACAGGAACTGGGCACAGTGCTCCAAGTCTGATATGGAGACAGGAACTGTGCACAGTGCTCCCAGTGTGATTTGGAGACAGGAACTGTACACAGTGCTCCCAGTGTGATATGGAGGCAGGAACTGGGCACAGTGCTCCCAGTGTGATATGGAGGCAGGAACTGGGCACAGTGCTCCCAGTGTGATATGGAGACAGGAACTGGGCACAGTGCTCCCAGTGTGATATGGAGACAGGAACTGGGCACAGTGCTCCCAGTGTGATATGGAGACAGGAACTGGGCACAGTGCTCCCAGTGTGATATGGAGACTGGAACTGGGCACAGTGCTCCCAGTGTGATATGGAGACAGGAACTGTGTACAGTGCTCCCAGTGTGATATGGAGGCAGGAACTGGGCACAGTGCTCCCAGTGTGATATGGAGGCAGGAACTGGGCACAGTGCTCCCAGTGTGATAGGGGAGAGGACCTGGGCACAGTGCACCAATTGGGATTTGGAGACAGGAACTGGGCACAGTGCTCCCAGTGTGATATGGAGACAGGAACTGGTCACAGTGCTCCCATTGTGATATGGAGACAGGAACTGTGTACAGTGCTCCAATTGGGATTTGGAGACAGGAACTGTGTACAGTGCTCCAATTGGGATTTGGAGACAGGAACTGTGTACAGTGCTCCAATTGGGATTTGGAGACAGGAACTGTGTACAGTGCTCCAATTGGGATTTGGAGACAGGAACTGTGTACAGTGCTCCCAGTGTGATATGGAGACAGGAACTGTGTGCAGTGCTACAAATGGGATATGGAGACCGGAACTGGGCACAGTGCTCCCAGTGTGATATGGAGACAGGAACTGTGTACAGTGCTCCCAGTGTGATATGGAGACAGGAACTGGGCACCGTGTTCCCAGTGTGATCTGGAGACAGGAACTGGGCACAGTGCTCCCAGTGTGATCTGGAGACAGGAACTGTGTACAGTGCTCCCAGTGTGATCTGGAGACAGGAACTGTGTACAGTGCTCCCAGTGTGATCTGGAGACAGGAACTGTGTACAGTGCTCCCAGTGTGATCTGGAGACAGGAACTGGGCACAGTGCTCCCAGTGTGATCTGGAGACAGGAACTGTGTACCGTGCTCCCAGTGTGATATGGAGACAAGAACTGGGCACAGTGCTCCCAGTGTGATATGGAGACAAGAACTGGGCACAGTGCTCCCAGTGTGATATGGAGACTGGAACTGTGCACAGTGCACCCAGTGTGATATGGAGACTGGAACTGGGCACAGTGCTCCCAGTGTGATATGGAGACTGGAACTGTGTACAGTGTCCCAGTGTGATATGGAGACAGGAACTGTGTACTGTGCTCCCAGTGTGATATGGAGACAGGAACTGTGTACAGTGCTCCCAGTGTGATATGGAGACAGGAACTGTGTACTGTGCTCCCAGTGTGATATGGAGACAGGAACTGTGTACAGTGCTCCCAGTGTGATATGGAGACAGGAATTGTGTACAGTGCTCCCAGTGTGATAGGGAGACCGGAAGTGGGCACAATGCTCCGAGTGCGATATGGAGACAGGAACTGTGTACAGTGCTCCCAGTGTGATATGGAGACTGGAACTGGGCACAGTGCTCCCAGTGTGATCTGGAGACAGGAACTGCGTACAGTGCTCCCAGTGTGATCTGGAGACAGGAACTGTGTACAGTGCTCCCAGTGTGATCTGGAGACAGGAACTGTGTACAGTGCTCCCAGTGTGATCTGGCGACAGGAACTGGGCACAGTGCTCCCAGTGTGATCTGGAGACAGGAACTGTGTACAGTGCTCCCAGTGTGATCTGGAGACTGGAACTGTGTACAGTGCTCCCAGTGTGATATGGAGACAAGAACTGGGCACAGTGCTCCCAGTGTGATCTGGAGACAGGAACTGCGCACAGTGCTCCCAGTGTGATCTGGAGACAGGAACTGTGTACAGTGCTCCCAGTGTGATCTGGAGACAGGAACTGTGTACAGTGCTCCCAGTGTGATCTGGAGACAGGAACTGTGTACAGTGCTCCCAGTGTGATATGGAGACAGGAACTGTGTACAGTGCTCCCAGTGTGATTTGGAGACAGGAACTGGGCACAGTGCTCCCAGTGTGATCTGGAGACAGGAACTGTGTACCGTGCTCCCAGTGTGATCTGGAGATAGGAACTGTGTACAGTGCTCCCAGTGTGATCTGGAGACAGGAACTGTGTACAGTGCTCCCAGTGTGATCTGGAGACAGGAACTGTGTACAGTGCTCCCAGTGTGATATGGAGACAAGAACTGGGCACAGTGCTCCCAATGTGATATGGAGACAAGAACTGGGCACAGTGCTCCCAGTGTGATATGGAGACTGGAACTGTGCACAGTGCACCCAGTGTGATATGGAGACTGGAACTGGGCACAGTGCTCCCAGTGTGATATGGAGACTGGAACTGTGTACAGTGTCCCAGTGTGATATGGAGACAGGAACTGTGTACAGTGCTCCCAGTGTGATATGGAGACAGGAACTGTGTACTGTGCTCCCAGTGTTATATGGAGACAGGAACTGTGTACAGTGCTCCCAGTGTGATATGGAGACAGGAACTGTGTACAGTGCTCCCAGTGTGATATGGAGACTGGAACTGTGTACAGTGCTCCCAGTGTGATATGGAGACAGGAACTGTGTACAGTGCTCCCAGTGTGATATGGAGACAGGAACTGTGTACAGTGCTCCCAGTGTGATATGGAGACAGGAACTGTGTACAGTGCTCCCAGTGTGATAATGAGACCGGAACTGTGTACAGTGTTCCCAGTGTGATATGGAGATTGGAACTGGGCACAATGCTCCCAGTGTGATATGGAGACTGGAACTGGGCACAGTGCTCCCAGTGTGATAAGGAGACAGGAACTGTGTACAGTGTTCCCAGTGTGATATGGAGACAGGAACTGGGCACAGTGCTCCCAGTGTGATATGGAGACAGGAACTGTGTACAGTGCTCCCAGTGTGATATGGAGACAGGAACTGTGTACAGTGCTCCCAGTGTGATATGAAGACAGGAACTGTGTACAGGGCTCCCAGTGTGATATGGAGACAGGAACTGTGTACAGTGCTCCCAGTGTGATATGAAGACAGGAACTGTGCACAGTGCTCCCAGTGTGATATGGAGACAGGAATTGTGTACAGTGCTCCCAGTGTGATAGGGAGACCGGAACTGGGCACAATGATCCCAGTGTGATATGGAGACAGGAACTGTGTACAATGCTCCGAGTGTGATATGGAGACAGGAACTGTGTACAGTGCTCCCAGTGTGATCACAGAATCACAGAATCACAGAAACGCCACAGTGCAGATAGAGGCCATTTCGGCCCATCGAGCCTGCACCGACACATATCCCACCCGATCCCTGTAACCCCTACACCAACACATATCCCACCCTATCCCCGTAACCCCACGTATTTAATCCCCCTAACACTAAGGGTCAATTTATCATAGCCAATCAACCTAACCCGCACATCTTTGGACTGTGGGAGGAAACCGGAGCACCCGGAGGAAACCCACGCAAACACGGGGAGAATGTGCAAACTCCACACAGACAGTCACCCGAGGCCGGATTCGAACCCGGGTCCCTGGCGCTGTGAGGCAACAGTGCTAACCACTATGCCACCGTTCTGGAGACAGGAACTGGGCACAGTGCTCCCAGTGTGATCTGGAGACAGGAACTGTGTACAGTGCTCCCAGTGTGCTCTGGAGACTGGAACTGTGTACAGTGCTCCCAGTGTGATATGGAGACAAGAACTGGGCACAGTGCTCCCAGTGTGAGCTGGAGACAGGAACTGTGTACAGTGCTCCCAGTGTGATATGGAGACAGGAACTGTGTAGAGTGCTCCCAGTGTGATCTGGAGACAGGAACTGTGTACAGTGCTCCCAGTGTGATCTGGAGACAGGAACTGTGTACAGTGCTCCCAGTGTGATCTGGAGACAGGAAGTGTGTACAGTGCTCCCAGTGTGATCTGGAGACAGGAACTGTGTACAGTGCTCCCAGTGTGATATGGAGACAGGAACTGTGTACAGTGCTCCCAGTGTGATATGGAGACCGGAACTGTGTACAGTGCTCCCAGTGTGATAGTGAGACCGGAACTGGGCACAGTGCTCCCAGTGTGATATGGAGACAGGAACTGTGCACCATGCTCCCAGTGTGATCTGGAGACAGGAACTGTGTACAGTGCTCCCAGTGTGATCTGGAGACTGGAACTGTGTACAGTGCTCCCAGAGTGATATGGCGAAAGGAACTGTGTACAGTGCTCCCAGTGTGATATGGAGACAGGAACTGTGTACAGTGCTCCCAGTGTGATATGGAGACAGGAACTGTGTACAGTGCTCCCAGTGTGATTTGGAGACAGTAACTGGGCACAGTGCTCCCAGTCTGATATGGAGACAGGAACTGTGTACAATGCTCCCAGTGTGATATGGAGACAGGAACTGTGTACAATGCTCCAAGTGTGATATGGAGACAGGAACTGTGTACAGTGCTCCCAGTGTGATCTGGAGACAGGAACTGTGTACAGTGCTCCCAGTGTGATATGGAGACAGGAACTGGGCACCGTGTTCCCATTGTGATCTGGAGACAGGAACTGTGTACAGTGCTCCCAGTGTGATCTGGAGACAGGAACTGTGTACAGTGCTCCCAGTGTGATCTGAAGACAGGAACTGTGTACCGTGCTCCCAGTGTGATCTGGAGACAGGAACTGTGTACAGTGCTCCCAGTGTGATATGGAGACAAGAACTGGGCACAGTGCTCCCAGTGTGATATGGAGACAAGAACTGGGCACAATGCTCCCAGTGTGATATGGAGACTGGAACTGTGCACGGTGCACCCAGTGTGATATGGAGACTGGAACAGGGCACAGTGCTCCCAGTGTGATATGGAGACAGGAACTGTGTACAGTGCTCCCAGTGTGATATGGAGACAGGAACTGTGTACAGTGCTCCCAGTGTGATTTGGAGACAGTAACTGGGCACAGTGCTCCCAGTCTGATATGGAGACAGGAACTGTGTACAATGCTCCCAGTGTGATATGGAGACAGGAACTGTGTACAATGCTCCAAGTGTGATATGGAGACAGGAACTGTGTACAGTGCTCCCAGTGTGATCTGGAGACAGGAACTGTGTACAGTGCTCCCAGTGTGATATGGAGACAGGAACTGGGCACCGTGTTCCCATTGTGATCTGGAGACAGGAACTGTGTACAGTGCTCCCAGTGTGATCTGGAGACAGGAACTGTGTACAGTGCTCCCAGTGTGATCTGAAGACAGGAACTGTGTACCGTGCTCCCAGTGTGATCTGGAGACAGGAACTGTGTACAGTGCTCCCAGTGTGATATGGAGACAAGAACTGGGCACAGTGCTCCCAGTGTGATATGGAGACAAGAACTGGGCACAATGCTCCCAGTGTGATATGGAGACTGGAACTGTGCACGGTGCACCCAGTGTGATATGGAGACTGGAACAGGGCACAGTGCTCCCAGTGTGATATGGAGACAGGAACTGTGTACAGTGCTCCCAGTGTGATATGGAGACAGGAACTGTGTACTGTGCTCCCAGTGTGATATGGAGACAGGAACTGTGTACAGTGCTCCCAGTGTGATATGGAGACAGGAACTGTGTACTGTGCTCCCAGTGTGATATGGAGACAGGAACTGTGTACAGTGCTCCCAGTGTGATAGGGAGACCGGAAGTGGGCACAATGCTCCGAGTGCGATATGGAGACAGGAACTGTGTACAGTGCTCCCAGTGTGATATGGAGACTGGAACTGGGCACAGTGCTCCCAGTGTGATCTGGAGACAGGAACTGTGTACAGTGCTCCCAGTGTGATCTGGAGACAGGAACTGTGTACAGTGCTCCCAGTGTGATCTGGAGACAGGAACTGTGTACAGTGCTACCAGTGTGATCTGGCGACAGGAACTGGGCACAGTGCTCCCAGTGTGATCTGGAGACAGGAACTGTGTACAGTGCTCCCAGTGTGATCTGGAGACTGGAACTGTGTACAGTGCTCCCAGTGTGATATGGAGACAAGAACTGGGCACAGTGCTCCCAGTGTGAGCTGGAGACAGGAACTGTGTACAGTGCTCCCAGTGTGATCTGGAGACAGGAACTGCGCACAGTGCTCCCAGTGTGATCTGGAGACAGGAACTGTGTACAGTGCTCCCAGTGTGATCTGGAGACAGGAAGTGTGTACAGTGCTCCCAGTGTGATATGGCGACAGGAACTGTGTACAATGCTCCCAGTGTGATATGGAGACAGGAACTGTGTACAGTGCTCCCAGTGTGATATGGAGACAGGAACTGTGTACAGTGCTCCCAGTGTGATTTGGAGACAGGAACTGGGCACAGTGCTCCCAGTGTGATCTGGAGACAGGAACTGTGTACTGTGCTCCCAGTGTGATCTGGAGATAGGAACTGTGTACAGTGCTCCCAGTGTGATCTGGAGACAGGAACTGTGTACAGTGCTCCCAGTGTGATATGGAGACAAGAACTGGGCACAGTGCTCCCAGTGTGACATGGAGACTGGAACTGGGCACAGTGCACCCAGTGTGATATGGAGACTGGAACTGGGCACAGTGCTCCCAGTGTGATATGGAGACTGGAACTGTGTACAGTGTCCCAGTGTGATATGGAGACAGGAACTGTGTACAGTGCTCCCAGTGTGATATGGAGACAGGAACTGTGTACAGTGCTCCCAGTGTGATATGGAGACAGGAACTGTGTACTGTGCTCCCAGTGTTATATGGAGACAGGAACTGTGTACAGTGCTCCCAGTGTGATATGGAGACAGGAACTGTGTACAGTGCTCCCAGTGTGATATGGAGACTGGAACTGTGTACAGTGCTCCCAGTGTGATATGGAGACAGGAACTGTGTACAGTGCTCCCAGTGTGATATGGAGACTGGAACTGTGTACAGTGTCCCAGTGTGATATGGAGACAGGAACTGTGTACAGTGCTCCCAGTGTGATATGGAGACAGGAACTGTGTACTGTGCTCCCAGTGTTATATGGAGACAGGAACTGTGTACAGTGCTCCCAGTGTGATATGGAGACAGGAACTGTGTACAGTGCTCCCAGTGTGATATGGAGACTGGAACTGTGTACAGTGCTCCCAGTGTGATATGGAGACAGGAACTGTGTACAGTGCTCCCAGTGTGATATGGAGACAGGAACTGTGTACAGTGCTCCCAGTGTGATATGGAGACAGGAACTGTGTACAGTGCTCCCAGTGTGATATGGAGACCGGAACTGTGTACAGTGTTCCCAGTGTGATATGGAGACTGGAACTGGGCACAGTGCTCCCAGTGTGATATGGAGACTGGAACTGGGCACAGTGCTCCCAGTGTGATAAGGAGACAGGAACTGTGTACAGTGCTCCCAGTGTGATATGGAGACAGGAACTGGGCACAGTGCTCCCAGTGTGATATGGAGACAGGAACTGTGTACAGTGCTCCCAGTGTGATATGGAGACAGGAACTGTGTACAGTGCTCCCAGTGTGATATGGAGACAGGAACTGGGCACAGTGCTCCCAGTGTGATATGGAGACAGGAACTGTGTACAGGGCTCCCAGTGTGATATGGAGACAGGAACTGTGTACAGTGCTCCCAGTGTGATATGGAGACAGGAACTGTGCACAGTGCTCCCAGTGTGATATGGAGACAGGAATTGTGTACAGTGCTCCCAGTGTGATAGGGAGACCGGAACTGGGCACAATGATCCCAGTGTGATATGGAGACAGGAACTGTGTACAATGCTCCGAGTGTGATATGGAGACAGGAACTGTGTACAGTGCTCCCAGTGTGATCTGGAGACAGGAACTGGGCACAGTGCTCCCAGTGTGATCTGGAGACAGGAACTGTGTACAGTGCTCCCAGTGTGATCTGGAGACTGGAACTGTGTACAGTGCTCCCAGTGTGATATGGAGACAAGAACTGGGCACAGTGCTCCCAGTGTGAGCTGAAGACAGGAACTGTGTACAGTGCTCCCAGTGTGATATGGAGACAGGAACTGTGTAGAGTGCTCCCAGTGTGATCTGGAGACAGGAACTGTGTACAGTGCTCCCAGTGTGATCTGGAGACAGGAACTGTGTACAGTGCTCCCAGTGTGATCTGGAGACAGGAAGTGTGTACAGTACTCCCAGTGTGATCTGGAGACAGGAACTGTGTACAGTGCTCCCAGTGTGATATGGAGACAGGAACTGTGTACAGTGCTCCCAGTGTGATATGGAGAGCGGAACTGTGTACAGTGCTCCCAGTGTGATAGTGAGACCGGAACTGGGCACAGTGCTCCCAGTGTGATATGGAGACAGGAACTGTGCACCATGCTCCCAGTGTGATCTGGAGACAGGAACTGTGTACAGTGCTCCCAGTGTGATCTGGAGACTGGAACTGTGTACAGTGCTCCCAGAGTGATATGGCGACAGGAACTGTGTACAGTTCTCCCAGTGTGATATGGAGACAGGAACTGTGTACAGTGCTCCCAGTGTGATATGGAGACAGGAACTGTGTACAGTGCTCCCAGTGCGATATGGAGACAGGAACTCTGTGCAGTGCTCCCAGTGTGATCTGGAGACAGGATCTGTGTGCAGTGCTCCCAGTGTGATATGGAGACAGGAACTGTGTACAGTGCTCCCAGTGTGATAGGGAGACTGGAACTGTGTACAGTGCTCCCAGTGTGATATGGAGACAGGAACTGTGTACAGTGCTCCCAGTGAGATATGGAGACAGGAACTGTGTGCAGTGCTCCCAGTGTGATAGGGAGACTGGAACTGTGTACAGTGCTCCCAGTGTGATATGGAGACAGGAACTGTGTACAGTGCTCCCAGTGAGATATGGAGACAGGAACTGTGCACAGTGCTCCCAGTGTGATATGGGAGACAGGAACTGTGTACAGTGCTCCTAGTGTGATATGGAGACTGGAACTGTGCACAGTGCTCCCAGTGTGATAGGGAGACTGGAACTGGGCACAATGCTCCCAGTGTGATATGGAGACAGGAACTGTGTACAGTGCTCGCAGTGTGATATGGAGACAGGAACTGTGTACAGTGCTCCCAGTGAGATATGGAGACAGGAACTGTGTACAGTGCTCCCAGTGAGATATGGAGACAGGAACTGTGTACAGTGCTCCCAGTGAGATATGGTGACTGGAACTGTGTACAGTGCTCCCAGTGAGATATGGAGACAGGAACTGTGTACAGTGCTCCCAGTGTGATATGGAGACAGGAACTGTGTACAGTGCTCCCAGTGAGATATGGAGACAGGGACTGTGTACAGTGCTCCCAGTGAGATATGGAGACAGGAACTGTGTACAGTGCTCCCAGTGTGATATGGAGACAGGAACTGTGTACAGTGCTCCCAGTGTAGTCTAACCCCAGCCATCTCCAATATTTTTATTACTGACAAAGGAAAGTGAAGAAAATGAAAACAATTTGGCCTAGAAATTCGTCTCGGGCAGTGGAGCAAAACAGGCGGTATTGGATCGGCCGCCTGTTATAGGCAGCGGGATGAAGCAATGTCGACGGAGCGCTGTGACCCCGGGGATGTGGGGGCGCAGATGGTGGTGGGTGCGCAAATTTACTGTTGAGAAGAATGGGGGTGGTGGTTGGACCGTTCAGAATCGATGGCTCAGATCATTTGTTTCCATGATGAAAGATAGAGGATCGGGCTTCAGAGCAAACAAGGCCCAGATACGGCAAAGTGTGACCTCCTGAAGCGTGACAGGAAGTAAGTGTGACGCTTACAGGAAGTGCGTGCTATGTGGAAGATTTTCAATATAGTACCAGCAAATCTCCCTCGGAATTGCCCGCGATCAGTCATGTGATACGTGAAAGTGTGACATCGGAAGCGTGACGGGAGGCAGGCGTGACATTTACAGGAAGTGCTTGCTGTGCAGCAAGATGTCTATTATAGATTTACAGGTAGATTTAAGCGCATAACGCCTTGTGTATTCCTATGTAGCGAAGACATAAATACTCAACACATGTCCTTTTCTGTTTCATTCACACCCCAACCCCCACCGCCCCCCCCCCCACCGGCTCTGATTGTTTCCAGGTGCATCGACATCCTGCGAGGAAGTGTCACAAGCCCCAGCGGGTCCTGCTCCCGGAGGAACTGAGCAACTGCTCGGTGTTCCCTGGGATCATCCCCCAGCAGACCATGCAGCTCTTTGCCGTGCTATGCATCCAGACCAGCCACTACGTGGCGTTCGTCAAGTGCGGACCCGGTGAAGGCGATTGGCTGTTCTTCGATAGCATGGCCGACCGAGAGGGTAAGCCCCTGTCTGCGTCTCTATGGGCATAGTTGCCCTTTGCCTGCCTGTCTCTCTCTGCGTCTCTCCTGGGCATAGCTGCCCTTTGCCTGTCTGACTCTCTCTATGGGCGTAGTTGACCTTTGCCTGTCTGATTTGCTGCGTCTCTATGGCCATAGTTGCCCTTGCCTTGCCTGACTTTCTCTGCGTCAATGAGCATTACTGTCATTTGCGTGCGTGTGTGCACATTAGTTCTGATGGAGAGACTCCCTCTTTAAAAGGGGTCCCTGATGGAGAGACTCCCTCTTTAAAAGGGGTCCCTGACGGATAGACTCCCTCTTTAAAAGGGGTCCCTGACGGATAGACTCCCTCTTTAAAAGGGGTCCCTGATGGAGAGACTCCCTCTTTAAAAGGGGTCCCTGACGGATAGACTCCCTCTTTAAAAGGGGTCCCTGATGGAGAGACTCCCTCTTTAAAAGGGGTCCCTGATGGAGAGACTCCCTCTTTAAAAGGGGTCCCTGATGGAGAGACTCCCTCTTTAAAAGGGGTCCCTGATGGAGAGACTCCCTCTTTAAAAGGGGTCCCTGATGGAGAGACTCCCTCTTTAAAAGGGTCCCTGATGGAGAGACTCCCTCTTTAAAAGGGGTCCTGACGTGTGTAATACTGTGAACTCCTTGACCCTCGTGCCCAGGGAAACACATTTCCTTCACACATCCTAATCCCCTGTCTTTGCTCCTGTTCCCAGGTGGACAGAATGGATTCAACATCCCAAGAGTCGTCCGTTGCCCGGAGGTTGGGGAGTTCTTGAACATGTCGCCCGCCGAGTTGGGCAAGATGGACCCCAAGGCGATTCCCAACTGCGCTCGCCGACTCCTCTCCGATGCCTACATGTGCCTCTACCACAGCCAAAGCTTGTGCCTGTACAAATGACCTCCGTTCAGCGGGATTGGGGGAGGGGGGAGGCAACCAGCCAACACTTCAGGCCAGAACCGTCAGGGTGTGTCTCGCCCTAATGACCGACTCGATGTAGTCCAGGCTCTCAACTGTTCCAGTGCTCTCCTGTCCGACCCTCCCACCTTCCATCCTCCATAAACTTCAGCTCGGCCAAGGCTCTGCTGCCCCGTGTCCTAACTCGCACCAAGTCCCGTTCACCCATCACCTCCCCTCCCGCCCCCCCCCCCCCCCGTGCTCGCTGACCTACATTGGCTCCCGGTCTGGCAACGCCTCGATTTAAAAATTCTCATCCTTGATTTCAAATCCCTCGATTGCCTCGCCCCCTCTCCCTATCTCTGTGACCTCCTCCACTCCTACAACCCTCCGAGATCTCTGCACTCCTCAAATTCTGATCTCTTGCTCATCCCCCGATTTTAATCGCTCCACCATTGGCGGCCGTGCCTTCAGCTGCCTGGGCCCCAAGCTCTGGAATTTCCTCCCGAAACCTCTCCGCCTCACTTTCTCTCCTTCTTTAAGACGCTCCTTAAAACCTACCTCTTTGACCGTGCTTTTCGTTGCCTGTCCTAATATCTCCTTATGTGGCTCGGTATCAATTTTTGTCTGATAACGCTCCTGTGAAGCACCTTGGGACGTTTTACTACATTAAAGGCCGCTATATAAATGCAAGTTGTTGTTGTTGTCATAGAGCATTCTGTTGCTGGTATTAAGGGGGAGCATGTTGATGGGAGTTTCCTCCATCTGGTAGTGCCTCTAACCTGAGGCCCAGACCAATAATCCAGGTAATGTGAGTTCCAATCCCACTGTGGCAATTTGACAATTTGAATTCAATTCAATTCAATTTTAAAAAGGGTGGTACCAGTAAAACATAGAAACATAGAAGATAGGAGCAGGAGTAGGCCATTCGGCCCTTCGAGCCTGCTCCGCCATTCAATGAGATCATGGCTGATCATCCAAACCCTAGCACCCGATCCCTACACCGACAGCCATCCCACCCAAGCCCTATCCCCGTAACCCCACGTATTTTAATCCCCCCTAACACTAAGGGCCAATTTTTTATCATGGCCAATCAACCTAACCCGCACATCTTTGGACTGTGGGAGGAAACCGGAGCACCCGGAGGAAACCCACGCAAACACAGGGTAAAAGTGACCGTGAAGCAGTTGGATGGTCATTAAAAACCCAACTGGTTCACTAATGTCCCTTTAGGGGAAGGAACCCTGCCGCCCTTACCCGGTCTGGGCCTATATGTGACTCCAGTCTTGCACCAGCGTGGTTGACTCTTAGCTGCCCTCTGAAGTGGCCTTAACAAGTCATTCAGTTGTAACTATGGCATGGACAATAAATGCCACACTAGCCAGCGACACCCACATACCGAGAGTAAGTAATAAAAATAACACTGGGTGGGGAGTGAGGGGGATTAGACTGGGTGGGGAGTGAGGGGGAGAGTGGGATTAGACTGGGTGGGGAGTGAGGGGGAGAGTGGGATTAAACTGGGGAGAGGGGGATTAGACTGGGTGGGGAGTGAGGGGGAGAGTGGGAATAGACTGGGTGGGGAGTGAGGGGGAGAGTGGGATTAGACTGGGTGGGGAGTGAGGGGGAGAGTGGGATTAGACTGGGTGGGGAGTGAGGGGGTGAGTGGGATTAGACTGGGTGGGGAGTGAGGGGGAGAGTGGGATTAGACTGGGTGGGGAGTGAGGGGAGAGTGGGATTAGACTGGGTGGGGAGTGAGGGGAGAGTGGAATTAGACTGGGTGGGGAGCGAGGGGGAGAGTGGGATTAGACTGGGTGGGGAGTGAGGGGGAGAGTGGGATTAGACTGGGTGGGGAGTGAGGGGGAGAGTGGGATTAGACTGGGTGGGGAGTGAGGGGGAGAGTGGGATTAGACTGGGTGGGGAGTGAGGGGGAGAGTGGGATTAGACTGGGTGGGGAGTGAGGGGAGAGTGGGATTAGACTGGGTGGGGAGTGAGGGGGAGAGTGGGATTAGACTGGGTGGGGAGTGAGGGGGAGAGTGGGATTAGACTGGGTGGGGAGTGAGGGGGAGAGTGGGATTAGACTGGGTGGGGAGTGAGGGGGAGAGTGGGATTAGACTAGGTGGGGAGTGAGGGGGAGAGTGGGATTAGACTTGGTGGGGAGTGAGGGGGAGAGTGGGATTAGACTGGGTGGGGAGCGAGGGGGAGAGTGGGATTGGACTGGGTGGGGAGTGAGGGGGAGAGTGGGATTAGACTGGGTGTGGAGTGAGGGGAGAGTGGAATTAGACTGGGTGGGGAGCGAGGGGGAGAGTGGGATTAGACTGGGTGGGGAGTGAGGGGGAGAGTGGGATTAGGCTGGGTGGGGAGTGAGGGGAGAGTGGAATTAGACTGGGTGGGGAGTGAGGGGAGAGTGGAATTAGACTGGGTGGGGAGCGAGGGGGAGAGTGGGATTAGACTGGGGAGAGGGGGAGAGTGGGATTAGACTGGGTGGGGAGCGAGGGGGAGAGTGGGATTAGACTGGGTGGGGAGCGAGGGGGAGAGTGGGATTAGACTGGGTGGGGAGTGAGGGGGAGAGTGTGATTAGACAGGGTGGGGAGTGAGGGGGAGAGTGGGATTAGACTGGGTGGGGAGTGAGGGGGAGAGTGGGATTAGACTGGGTGGGGAGTGAGGGGGAGAGTGGGATTAGACTGGGTGGGGAGAGGGATTAGACTGGGTGGGGAGTGAGGGGGAGAGTGGGATTAGACTGGGTGGGGAGGGAGGGGGAGAGTGGGATTAGACTGGGTGGGGAATGAGGGGGAGAGTGGGATTAGACTGGGGAGAGGGGGAGAGTGGGATTAGACTGGGTGGGGAGCGAGGGGGAGAGTGGGATTAGACTGGGTTGGGAGTGAGGGGGAGAGTGGGATTAGACGGTGGGGAGTGAGGGGGAGAGTGGGATTAGACTGGGTGGGGAGTGGGGGACAGTGGGATTAGTGTGGGTGGGGAGTGAGGGGGAGAGTGGGATTAGACTGGATGGGGAGTGAGGGGGAGAGTGGGATTAGACTGGGTGGGGAGCGAGGGGAAGAGTGGGATTAGACTGGGTGGGGAGTGAGGGGGTGAGTGGGATTAGACTGGGTGGGGAGAGGGATTAGACTGGGTGGGGAGAGTGGGATTAGACTGGGTGGGGAGTGAGGGGAGAGTGGGATTAGACTGGGTGGGGAGCGAGGGGGAGAGTGGGATTAGACTGGGTGGGGAGTGAGGGGGTGAGTGGGATTAGACTGGGTGGGGAGAGGGATTAGACTGGGTGGGGAGCGAGGGGGAGAGTGGGGGAGAGTGGGATTAGACTGGGTTGGGAGTCAGGGGGAGAGTGGTAATAGACTGGGTGGGGAGAGGGGGAGAGTGGGATTAGACTGGGTTGGGAGTGAGGGGGAGAGTGGGATTAGACGGTGGGGAGTGAGGGGGAGAGTGGGATTAGACTGGGTGGGCAGTGAGGGGGAGAGTGGGATTAGACTGGGTGGGGAGTGAGGGGAGAGTGGGATTAGACTGGGTGGGGAGTGAGGGGGAGAGTGGGATTTGACTGGGTGGGGAGTGAGGGGGAGAGTGGGATTAGACGGGATGGGGAGTGAGGGGAGAGTGGGATTAGACTGGGTGGGGAGTGAGGGGGAGAGTGGGATTAGACTGGGTGGGGAGCGAGGGGAAGAGTGGGATTAGACTGGGTGGGGAGTGAGGGGGTGAGTGGGATTAGACTGGGTGGGGAGTGAGGGGAGAGTGGGATTAGACTGGGTGGGGAGCGAGGGGGAGAGTGGGATTAGACTGGGTGGGGAGTGAGGGGGTGAGTGGGATTAGACTGGGTGGGGAGAGGGATTAGACTGGGTGGGGAGTGAGGGGGAGAGTGGGATTAGACTGGGTGGGGAGCGAGGGGGAGAGTGGGATTAGACTGGGTGGGGAGCGAGGGGGAGAGTGGGATTAGACTGGGTGGGGAGTGAGGGGGAGAGTGTGATTAGACAGGGTGGGGAGTGAGGGGGAGAGTGGGATTAGACTGGGTGGGGAGTGAGGGGGAGAGTGGGATTAGACTGGGTGGGGAGTGAGGGGGAGAGTGGGATTAGACTGGGTGGGGAGAGGGAGTAGACTGGGTGGGGAGTGAGGGGGAGAGTGGGATTAGACTGGGTGGGGAGGGAGGGGGAGAGTGGGATTAGACTGGGTGGGGAATGAGGGGGAGAGTGGGATTAGACTGGGGAGAGGGGGAGAGTGGGATTAGACTGGGTGGGGAGCGAGGGGGAGAGTGGGGGAGAGTGGGATTAGACTGGGTTGGGAGTGAGGGGGAGAGTGGGATTAGACGGTGGGGAGTGAGGGGGAGAGTGGGATTAGACTGGGTGGGGAGTGGGGGACAGTGGGATTAGTGTGGGTGGGGAGTGAGGGGGAGAGTGGGATTAGACTGGATGGGGAGTGAGGGGGAGAGTGGGATTAGACTGGGTGGGGAGCGAGGGGAAGAGTGGGATTAGACTGGGTGGGGAGTGAGGGGGTGAGTGGGATTAGACTGGGTGGGGAGAGGGATTAGACTGGGTGGGGAGAGTGGGATTAGACTGGGTGGGGAGTGAGGGGAGAGTGGGATTAGACTGGGTGGGGAGCGAGGGGGAGAGTGGGATTAGACTGGGTGGGGAGTGGGGGGTGAGTGGGATTAGACTGGGTGGGGAGAGGGATTAGACTGGGTGGGGAGCGAGGGGGAGAGTGGGGGAGAGTGGGATTAGACTGGGTTGGGAGTCAGGGGGAGAGTGGTAATAGACTGGGTGGGGAGAGGGGGAGAGTGGGATTAGACTGGGTTGGGAGTGAGGGGGAGAGTGGGATTAGACGGTGGGGAGTGAGGGGGAGAGTGGGATTAGACTGGGTGGGCAGTGAGGGGGAGAGTGGGATTAGACTGGGTGGGGAGTGAGGGGAGAGTGGGATTAGACTGGGTGGGGAGTGAGGGGGAGAGTGGGATTTGACTGGGTGGGGAGTGAGGGGGAGAGTGGGATTAGACGGGATGGGGAGTGAGGGGAGAGTGGGATTAGACTGGGTGGGGAGTGAGGGGGAGAGTGGGATTAGACTGGGTGGGGAGCGAGGGGAAGAGTGGGATTAGACTGGGTGGGGAGTGAGGGGGTGAGTGGGATTAGACTGGGTGGGGAGTGAGGGGAGAGTGGGATTAGACTGGGTGGGGAGTGAGGGGAGAGTGGGATTAGACTGGGTGGGGAGCGAGGGGGAGAGTGGGATTAGACTGGGTGGGGAGTGAGGGGGTGAGTGGGATTTGACTGGGTGGGGAGTGAGGGGGTGAGTGGGATTAGACTGGGTGGGGAGAGGGATTAGACTGGGTGGGGAGTGAGGGGGAGAGTGGGATTAGACTGGGTGGGGAGCGAGGGGGAGAGTGGGATTAGACTGGGTGGGGAGCGAGGGGGAGAGTGGGATTAGACTGGGTGGGGAGCGAGGGGGAGAGTGGGATTAGACTGGGTGGGGAGCGAGGGGGAGAGTGGGATTAGACTGGGTGGGGAGTGAGGGGGAGAGTGGGATTAGACTGGGTGGGGAGTGAGGGGGAGAGTGAGATTAGACTGGGTGGGGAATGAGGGGGAGAGTGGGATTAGATTGGGTGGGGAGCGAGGGGAAGAGTGGGATTAGACTGGGTGGGGAGTGAGGGGGAGAGTGGGATTAGACTGGGTGGGGAATGAGGGGGAGAGTGGGATTAGACTGGGGAGAGGGGGAGAGTGGGATTAGACTGGGTGGGGAGCGAGGGGGAGAGTGGGGGAGAGTGGGATTAGACTGGGTTGGGAGTGAGGGGGAGAGTGGGAATAGACTGGGTGGGGAGAGGGGGAGAGTGGGATTAGACTGGGTTGGGAGTGAGGGGGAGAGTGGGATTAGACGGTGGGGAGTGAGGGGGAGAGTGGGATTAGACTGGGTGGGCAGTGAGGGGGAGAGTGGGATTAGACTGGGTGGGGAGTGAGGGGGAGAGTGGGATTAGACTGGGTGGGGAGTGAGGGGAGAGTGGGATTAGACTGGGTGGGGAGTGAGGGGGAGAGTGGGATTAGACTGGGTGGGGAGTGAGGGGGAGAGTGGGAATAGACTAGGTGGGGAGTGGGGGACAGTGGGATTGGTGTGGGTGGGGAGTGAGGGGGAGAGTGGGATTCGACTGGGTGCAGAGTGAGGGGGAGAGTGGGATTAGACTGGATGGGGAGTGAGGGGGAGAGTGGGATTAGACTGGGTGGGGAGTGAGGGGGAGAGTGGGATTAGATTGGGTGGGGAGTGAGGGGGAGAGTGGGATTAGACTGTGTGGGGAGTGAGGAGAGTGGGATTGGACGGGGTGGGGAGTGAGGGGGAGAGTGGGAATAGACTGGGTGGGGAGTGAGGGGGAGAGTGGGATTAGACTGGGTGTGGAGTGAGGGGAAGAGTGGGATTAGACTGGGTGGGGAGTGAGGGGAGAGTGGGATTAGACTGGGTGTGGAGTGAGGGGGAGAGTGGGATTTGACTGGGTGGGGAGTGAGGGTGAGAGTGGGATTAGGCTGGGTGGGGAGTGAGGGGGAGAGTGGGATTAGACTGGGTGGGGAGTGAGGGGGAGAGTGGGATTAGACTGAGTGGGGAGTGAGTGAGGGGGAGAGTGGGATTAGACTGGGTGGGGAGTGAGGGGGAGAGTGGGATTAGACTGGGTGGGGAGTGAGGGGGAGAGTGGGATTAGACTGAGTGGGGAGTGAGTGAGGGGGAGAGTGGGATTAGACTGGGTGGGGAGTGAGGGGGAGAGTGGGATTAGACTGGGTGGGGAGTGAGGGGAAGAGTGGGATTAGACTGGGTGGGGAGTGAGTGGGAGAGTGGGATTAGACTGGGTGTGGAGTGAGGGGGAGAGTGGGATTTGACTGTGTGGGGAGTGAGGGTGAGAGTGGGATTAGACTGGGTGGGGAGTGAGGGGGAGAGTGGGATTAGACTGGGTGGGGAGTGAGTGAGGGGGAGAGTGGGATTAGACTGGGTGGGGAGCGAGTGAAAGGGGAGAGTGGGATTAGACTGGGTGGGGAGTGAGGGGAGAGTGGGATTAGACTGGGTGTGGAGTGCGGGGGGAGAGTGGGATTAGACTGGGTGGGGAGTGAGGAGGAGAGTGGGATTAGACTGGGTGGGGAGTGAGGGGGAGAGTGGGATTAGACTGGGTGGGGAGTGAGGGGAGAGTGGGATTAGACTGGGTGTGGAGTGCGGGGGGAGAGTGGGATTAGACTGGGTGGGGAGTGAGTTGATTAGACTGGGTGGGTTTGAGGAGAGTGGGATTAGATTGGATGGGTCATGTAGAGAAAAACACCAGCGTAGACTTGATGGCTGAATGACCGTTTTCTGTGCTGGAAGATGTGTCGATTCTGTTAAAATGAAGACCTCTATCAATTTACTCCATAACTTCTCCGGCACCACTGGGCAAAAAACCCGACCTTCTCGAGTCTTTCTTCATGACTGTAACTCCTCATCCCTGGTAACCTCTCAACGAATCTAAACTTTACCCTTTCTTTGATTCTTATACCCGTCCTTGGTCCACTGGCAGTACTCTCACCTCTGACCCAGAAGGTCATGGGTTCGAGCCCATAATCTAGGCTGACACTCCTGGTGCAGCACTGAGGGCGTGCTGCATGGTTGCAGGTGCCAGCTTTTGGATGAGGTGTTGAACTGAGGGCCCCGCCTCTCTGTTCAGGTGATTGTTAAACATTCCACTGCACTGTTGGAAGAAGAGCCAGGGAATTCTTCTGGCGCTTTGAACAATATTTATTTCCCAACCGACATCACCAAAAATCAGATTACATAAAGTTACACAGGATATACGGCACAGAAACAGGCCATTCAGCCCAACCAGTCTATGCCGGCGTTTATGCTCCACTCGAGCCCCCTGCTGTCTTTCCTCATATAACTCTATCAGCGGAACATAAGAAATAGGAGCAGGATTGGCCATTCGGCCCCTCGAGCCTGCTCCGCCATTCAATGAGATCATGGCTGATCTTCTGCCTCAATTCCATTCACCGGCCCTATCGCCATATCCCTTGATGCCCTTACTAGTCAGAAATCTATCGACTTCTGTTTTGAATATACCCAATGACTGAGCCTCCACAGCCCTCGGGTAGAGAATTCCAAAGATTCACCACCCTCTGTGTGAAGAAACCCTCTATGCCCTTCTCCTTCACATGGTTATCTAGCTTCCCCTTAAATGTATCGATACTATTCGCTTCAACCACTCCCTGTGGCAGCGAGTTCCACATTCTCACCACTCTCTGGGTGAAGAAGTTTCTCCTGAATTCCCTGTTGGATTTCTTGGTGACTATCTTATATTGATGGCCTCTAGTTATGTTCTTCCCCAGAAGTGGAAACATTCTGCCTCTATCCAATCTAGCAAAACCTTTCATAATTTTAAAGACCTCTATTAGGTCGCCCCTCAGCCTTCTCCTTTCAAGAGAAAAGATTAACTGGTCATTCATCTCATATGCTGTTTGTGGGACCTTGCAGTGTGCTGATTGGCTGCCACGTTTGCCTAACGAACAACAGGGACGACACTTCGAAAGTACTTCATTGACTGTGGAGCGCTTGAGGTGAAAGGTGCTGTAGTGATTTCATAGAATCATAGAAACCTACAGCACAGAGAAGCCGTTTGGCCCTTCTTGACCATGCTGGGTCTTTGAAGGAGAAGTCGTCATGCTTAGTCCCACACCCACCGCTTTTTGTCCGCGTCCCTGTCAGTTCCTCATCGTCAACTACCTGTCCAACTCACTTTTAACATTATTTATGGAATCAGCTTCCACCACCTTTTTCAGATCGAGCGTTCCAGATCCCGACAACTCTGAGTGGAAAAAATGTCACTTCTTTCTTGCTGATATGAAAGTTAACCTGCAGGTAGAGCAAGCAATTATAAAGCAAATGGTATGTTGGCATTAATTACAAAAGCATTTGAGTACAGGAGTAAAGAAATCTTACTGCAATTATATCGGGCCTTGGTGAGACCACACCTGGAATATTGTGCACAGTTTTGATCTCCTTACCTAAGGAAGGATATACTTGCCATAGAGGGAGTGCAACGAAGGTTCACCAGATTGATTCCTGGGATGGTGGGGGATTGTCCTATGAGGAGAGATTGAGGAGACTAGGCCTATATTTTCTAGAGTTTAGAAGAATGAGAGGTGATCTCATTTGAAACATATAAAATTCCTAACAGACTTGACAGGGTAGACGCAGGGAGGATGTTTCCCCTGTCTGGGGAGTCTAGAACCAGGGGTCACAGTCTCAGAATAAGGGGTCGGCCATTTAGGACTGAGATGAGAAGAAATTTCTTCACTCAGAGGGTGGTGAATCTTTGGAATTCTCTACCCCAGAGGGCTGTGGAGGCTCAGTCGTTGAGTATATTCAAGACAGAGATCAATAGATTTTTGGATACTACGGGAATAAAGGGATATGGGGATATGGCGGGAAAGTGGAGGTGAGGTAGAAGATTAGCCATGATCTTATTGAATGGCGGAGCAGGCTCGAAGGGACGAATGGCCTCCTCCTGCTCCTATTTCTTATGTTCTATTCCAACGCACTTCTGGCTGGCGTCCCACGTTCTACCCTCCGTCAACTTGAGATCATCCAAAACTCTGCTGCCCGTGTCCTAATTCGCACCAAGTCTCGTTCACCCATCACCCCTGTGCTCGCTGACCTCCATTGGCTCCAGATTAAGCAACGCCTCGGTTTCAGTATTCTAATCCTTGTTTTCAAATCCCTCCATGGCCTCGCTCCTTTCTATCTCTGTAATCTCCTCCAGCCCCACAACCCCCTGAGATATCTGCGCTCCTCTAATTCTGCCTCTTGAGCATCCCGGATTATAATCGCTCCACCATTGGTGGCCGTGCCTTCAGCTGCCTGGGCCCGAAGCTCTGGAATTCCCTGCCTAAACCTCTCCGCCTCTCTTTCCTCCTTTAAGACGCTCCTTAAAGCCTACCTCTTCGACCACCTGCCCTAATATCTTCTTGTGTGGCTTGGTGTCAAATTTTTGTCTTGTAACACTCCTGTGAAGTGCCTTGTGATGAAGAAATACAAGTTGTTGTTATGTAATTTCAACATGGTGAGGATGTTGGGAAGGAATGAGTTGGATTAGGAAATCTGAGGTTGTGAAAGACGCTGTATGAATTCAAGTTCATTTTTTCATTTTTTTTAATGAGATTAACACAGGGGGACAAGGAACTTTACATAAAATTAAAATGTCCTATTTTTTTTTTACAATTAAAATTCATGCTGTTTTTTAAAAAAAAAATGTTTATTTTTGAAGATTTGAAATGGTCATCTTTATGAGGGGTATCAGAAAGGACAGGTGATATAAAATAAAATGCAAATGTCTCCTAGTCTATTTAATGTGCCAAAAATACAAATAAATTTCATCTTGTATGAGGGAAGTAAAGCATTTTTTAGTATTTCAATGAAATATCCTCACAAAGGCAAAATACTGCGGATGCTGGAAATCTGAAAAACAGCAAATGCTGGAAATATTCAGCAGGTCAGGCAGCATCTGTGGAAAGAGAAACAGAGTTAAGGTTTCAGGTTGATGACCTTTCGTCAGAACTGGAAAAAGTTAGAGATGTAACAGGTTTTAAGAAAGTACAGAGGCAGGGAAAGGGGGGAGGAAAGAACAAAAGGGAAGGTCTGCTCGGGTGGAAGGCAGGAGAGATTAAATGACAAAAGGGAGGATGGTGCAAGGCAAAAGGAGATGGTAATGGGACAAGTAAAGAAACAAAAGGAGGTGTAAATGACAGCAGCAGAATCATTACCAACAGCTATCGTCCCAAAAAATGGGGGCAGTGGTTATGACGTGAAATTGTTGAACTTGATGTTGAGTGCGGAAGGCTGTGAAGTGTCTCATTGAAAGATGAGGTGCTGTTCCTCAAGCTTACATTGAGCTTCATTAGAACAGTGTAGGAAGTCGAGGTCAGAGTGGGAGTGGGAGTGGGGCGGTGAATTAAAGTGACAGGCGACCGGAAGCTCGGGGTCACGCTTGCGGACTGAACTGAGGTGTTCCGCACAGCGGTCATCCCATCTGTGTTTGGTCTCCCCAGTGTGGCGGAGACCGCAGCGTGAGCAGCGAATACAGTATACTAAATTGAAAGAAGTACAGATAAATCGCTGTTTCACCTGGAATGAGTGTTTGCGGCCCTGGACAGTGGGAAGGGAGGAGGTAAAAGCCAGGTGTTGCATCTCCTGTGCTTGCATGGGAAGGGGAGGGGGTGTTGGGGGTGATTGAAGACTGGACCAGGGTGTGGCGGAGGGAACTGTCGGAATTAACAAATTCCTACAAATAACGGAGATCGACACAAGAGAACAATCAAACAAGTCTTTACTCAACGGAGATGCCATGAGGACTGCCTGGGCAGTCCTGTGGTTTGCGACGTGACGTCATCGCGTTTGCCCGCATTTTCCCGCGCTCTTAAAGGGGCCACGCCCCGTACATGCAAACTCTATATACAAAACACAGTAATGCCTAACAATGGTACAGGTTTAGGCTGGTGTTAGAACATCGTTAAAGAGAATTATATACAGTTAGCCAGAGTCATTCAGTGGTTCTGCCACATGCGCCCCCCGCCCCCCCAGAATTTGCTTTAATGGACAAAGTCAAACGGTGAGGGGGTCTGACAAGCCTGTCAGAACGACTCCTGTACTCTCGAGGCGGAGGCTGCTGGGTGGCTGGTGGGCGGTCGCACTTGGTCTGTCGTAACGACGACGGGTGGCCGACCCCGTCTCGGCGGTTGTGCTGTCAACGGGGTGGTCGAGGTCCAAATGTGTTGGCTTTAAGCGGTCGACCGAAATGTGGTCTTGTTTACCACCGACATCTACCGTGAAGGTTTTGTCCCCTGCTTCCAACACGCGGAAGGGACCTGTATATGGGGCCTTGAGCGGATCCCTAAGTGCGCCATCGCGAATAAAAACGTATTCAGCCTTGTGAAGCTCCGTGGGAACGTGTGACCTCTGTGGCCCGTGGTGCGAAGTGGGCACCGGTGCGAAACATCTGGCCACCTCTTGGTGACTAGCAAGCTGGGCAAACGCGGACCATGGCTCCGTCGATGTTGGTAGGAAGTCCCCTGAGACCCACAGCGGCTGACCGCTGATGAAGAGTGAAGGTCTTCTTTGGGGGCCGTGCGAAGGCCCAACAGGACCCACGGTAGCTTGTCTGCCCATCCAGCGTCCTGGAGGCTGGCTCTCAGGGCGGCTTTCATTGACCGGTGGAAGCGTTCGCAGAGGCCATTCGCCTGTGGGTGGTAGGCTGTGGTGCGGTGTAATTTAACACTGAGTCCTTGGGCCACTGCATTCCAGAGTTCGGAGGAAAACTGCGGTCCCCTGTCTGATTAAATATCGGCGGGTGCTCCGAAACGGGCGATCCAGGAGGAAATGAATGCCCTGGCCACGTCCGCCGAAGTAGTGGATGACAGGGGGACCGCCTCTGGCCATCTGGTGGTGCGGTCAACCATGGTCAGGATGTGTGAAGAACCATGGGAGGGTGGGAGTGGTCCTACCAGGTCCACGTTGACGTGGTCAAAACGTCACTCCGGAACTGTGAAGGCGGCCAACGGAGCTTTGATGTGGTGTTGTACCTTGGCCTTTTGGCAGACCACGCAGGTGTTGGCCCAGTCGCGGACATCTTTATGCATGCCATGCCATACAAATTTCGCTGACATCAGTTTCTGAGAGGCCTTCATTCCAGGGTGTGACAACCCATGTATGGCGTCGAACACTTTGCGGCGCCAGACGACCAGCAGGACAGGGCGAGGATCCTGTATGGAGACGTCACACAACAGCGTGGTACCTGCCGAATGGAACTTGACGTCGGCCAACTGGAGGCCAATGATGGCCGTTCGGTAAGCTTGGACTTCCGGATCTGAGGCTTGGTCCGCTGCCATGAGGGCCTAGTCGATGCCCAAATGAACCGTATTGATGATCGCGCGGGAGAGGCAGTCTGCCACCAGGTTGTCCTTACCGGCCATGTGCCGTATATCCGTGGTGAATTCGGATATGTAGGTCAGTTGACGCTGCTGTCGGGCTGACCACGGTTCGGTGGTCTTGGACATTGCAAAGGTCAGCGGCTTATGGTCCACAAAAGCGGTGAAAGGACGTCCTTCCAGTAGGAACCAAAAATGGCGGATGGCCAGAAAAAGGGCGAGCAACTCCCGGTCGAACGTGCTGTATGCTCTCTCGTTCTGCTGTAGTTGACGGCTGAAGAATGCCAACGGTTGCCACGTCCCGTTCACCCACTGCTGTTGCACAGCACCGACTGCGTAGTCCGACGCGTCGGTGGTGAGGGCGATGGTGGTTCCCGGCAGCGGGTGCGCCAGCATGGTCGCGTTGGCTAAGGCGCTTTTGGTGTCGGCGAACGCTCGGGCCATGTCATCCGTCCAGTCTACCGGATTCTTGCCAGTCTTGCCCTTGAGGGCCCCGTACAGGGGCTGCATGAGTAGTGCCGCCTTAGGCACGAAACGGTGGTAAAAGTTTACCATGCCTAGGAATTCCTGCAGGGCTTTTATGTTCTGCGGGCGTGGAAAGGATGTCACTGCCTCTACCTTCGAAGGTAAAGGAACCGCTCCCTCTGAGGTGATGCGATGCCCCAGGAAGTCAATTTGGTGCAGGCCAAACTGACACTTGGCCGGGTTGATAATCAGGCCACGTTGGCTGAGGCGTCGAAAAAGGGTGCGTTGGTGACAGGTATGTTCTTCCTTAGTAGGACTGGCAATTAGAATATCATCCAGGTAGACGAAGAAGAACTTGAGGTCCCGCAGCACGGAGTCCATCAGGCGTTGGAAAGCCTGGGCGGCGTTCTTTAACCCAAATGGCATCCGTAAAAACTCGAAGAGGCTGAATGGGGTGATGACTGCGGTCTTCTGGACGTCCTGTGGATGAACTGGGACCTGGTGGTAGCCCCGGACGAGGTCGACTTTTGAGAACACGGTGTTCCCTGCCAAATGGGCAGAGAAATCCTGGATATGGGGGATCGGGTACCGATCAGGAGTGGTGGCGTCGTTTAATCGTCGATAGTCGCCGCATGGCCGCCATCCGCCGCCAGGCTTCGGGACGATATGGAGGGGTGAAGACCAGGGACTATTCGACCGGCGAATAATCCCTAACCGTTCCATGGTTGCGAACTCCGCCTTTGCGACCGCCAGCTTGCCAGGTTCCAGGCGCCGGGCCCGCGTGTAGACCGGGGGGCCGTTGGTGGTGATGTGGTGTTCCACACCATGTTTCGTGGCTGTGGAGGAGAACGTGGGTCTTGTCAGGTCGGGGAATTCGCTGAGCAGGCGAGCGAACTCATCAGGAGTCGGGAACGCACAGGAGACGGTGCGTGACATAGTGTTACTATGGTAACATGGAAGAGAATTCAAAGTTGCTGCGTTGATCAGCCGCCGGTTCCTAACGTCGACCAGGAGGCTGTTGGCGCACAGGAAATCCGCGCCGAGGAGGGGCTGGGAAACTTTGGCCGTAACAAACTCCCAGTGAAAACGTTGCCCCCCGAGGCACAACTCCACTCGCCGTCTGCCGAAGGTCCGAATTGCTCCGCCATTGGCCACTTCAAGGGCAGGGCCGTGATTCCCCGTCTGCACATCGAGGGCGGACGCGGGTAAAATGCTGTACTGCGCTCCGGTGTCGCACAGAAAACGACGACCGGAGAGAGTATCAGTGATGAAGAGCAATTTTCCCGCGTTGCCGATCGCCATCGCGGCCGCGGGGTGCCCGTTAGACCCGTTCCTCGGTGGTCGCAGTGTCAGTCGTTGGTTTTTTGGGGGAAAACTGCAGGGAGGGCGGCAACGCCTCGCCTTCGCGCCGAACTGCGCGTGGTAGAAACACAGCCCAGCAGGCTGACGAGTTGGCGCGGTGTCTCCAGGGGATGGATGCCTCGTGGCGGCGCAGTACTGCCGAGTTACAGCGAAAATTTTGTCAGCCTCCGCAGCGAGTGTTGCGCAGTCTTCAGTTTCAGATCTGGCCAGGGCAGCTTGTACCTGTTCAGGCTGTTGGCTGAGGAAAATCTCGCGGAATAGGAAACATTCCCGTTCTGAGCCCAGGAGTGTGAGCATTTGGCTCATCAACTCTGAAGGCTTGGAGTCCCCGAGCCCGGGCATAGCGAGTAATCGAGAGGCGCGCTCCGATTTTGTGAGCCCGAAAACCTGCAGTAACCACGCTTTGAGGGTTTCATACTTGCGCTCCGTTGGGGGGTTTTCGAGGAGGCTGACGATCCGAGAGGCGGTAGAGCTGTCGAGTGCGGAGACCACAAAAAGATACTTGGTCTGATCCGCATCGATGTTCCTCAGGGCGAACTGGGCCTCGACCTGAATAAACCACGAGGGCGCTTGCTGCTCCCAGAACTGCGGTAGCTTTAGCGAAACGGCGTTTGCTTCCATGCTGTGCTCTTCTTTTGTGAAAACGTTCACAAAAACGGGGCCACCAATGTAGGAATTAACGAATTCCTACGAATAACAGAGATCGACACAAGAGAACAATCAAATAGGTCTTTACTCAACGGAGATGCCACGAGGACTGCCGGGGCAGTCCCGTGGTTTGCGACGTGACGTCATCGTGTTTGCCCGCGTTTTCCCGCGCTCTTAAAGGGGCCACGCCCCGTACATGCAAACTCTATATACAAAACACAGTAATGCCTAACACAATGGTACAGGTTTAGGCTGGTGTTAGAACATCGTTAAAGAGAATTATATACAGTTAGCCAGAGTCATTCAGTGGTTCTGCCACAGAACGGTCCCTTCTGAATGCTGAAACAGGAGGGGGCTTTGCCAACCACAGGAGAGGGGAATCCTCGTTTGAGGAAAAAGGAAGACACAGCGGAAGTGCTGCTATGGAAGGTAGAATCATCGTCAGACCAGATGCAACAGAGATGGAGAAACTGGGAGAATGGAATGGAGTCCTCTCGCCGCCATCTTTATGAGGGGCAGACAAACCAATGTGTACTGATAAAGGATACAAGTAACACAACATAAAAACAAAGTATTCCCTCTTCTGGTTTATGTAGCATTAAATACAAATGAAATTCATATTTTTGGGAGGCATAAAGCTTGTTTATTTGGAAAAAAAATTAAATGTCCTTATTTGGATGTTGGCCATCTTTGTGAGGGGCAGACAAAAGGGGGGAACAAGTAAAACATTAAAATTAAAATACACCCTTCTAACATTTTGTACAGTAAGAACTATAAAAATGTCCAACTCGGCTGGAACAAATAAAGACCTTTCACAAATATTTTTTAAAATGCCCATATAGGGAGTAGCGTCCATCTTTGTAAGGGGCAGTGGTGTTTCATGTGGTATGGTTTAATGCAATTGGTGCAGCTGTGCCCCTAACAAAGATGGTGACGATGGAGGTGGGGTTTTTGCAAAAGCGTGGCTGACGTGCGACGCCGAGCAGGGCAAGCACGCATGCGTGAGCAGCGGTTGTCAGAAGTGTTGGGGGAAGTTCGAGCCGCTGTTGTGTTTTTTTTTCCTTTCCTGCACTCATCGACGAAAGCCGTTTGACGGTCGCCGGTGTTGCCATGGCTTCGGGGGCGGCGCTTGCCAACCGCGCGCGCCGGCACAAGTGGGCCATCGAGCTCACCCTTAGCAACAGTAGGTGAGCGGCCAGGGGGCAGGCCGCGCAGCCTGGGGCTCGAGTGGGAGGCGGAAGCCGGGAGTGCTGCCTCGCTTCCTCGGGGGAAGTGGCAGCAGCTCTCTGGCTTTTTGGTTAGTGGGTGGATGTATCCCAAAACTTTGCAACATGGGGTTTTTTATGCAACTTTTCCACCTCGTGTTGCCCATCGACACCCAGCCTCTTTCAAGAAACCCCCCCCCCCCATAACCCCTCAGGTGCCAGTTGGCATCATTCTCGGGGGTTGTGACCCCCAAGGTGCCATCTTGTTTTGGCTCCCAGGAGGGCGTCTTCCGAAACAGGGAGATTGCCCGTTCCCGGGGGAACCGGATGCCACCTGCGTGCTGGCACTCTCGACGCATTGCCGTGTTGACTTGGAGGGCGCCTCTGGTGGCGTTGGCACTGCCTCACTTTAATGGGGCGGGTGTAGTAGTTGCTGGCTGATGAACACCCACTTTCGCAGCCCGCCTTGTGCTTTCTCGCGGTAGTTTAGTTGATGCGACGTTGGCGTGCACCATTGGGTGGCTAGTCTGGTTTAGTTGGCACTGCCGATATTGGCACTACAATGGGCATCCTGATGGTGAGACTCCCTCTTTAAAAGGGGTCCCTGATGGAGAGACTCCCTCTTTAAAAGGGGTCCCTGATGGAGAGACTCCCTCTTTAAAAGGGGGTCCCTGATGGAGAGACGCCCTCTTTAAAAGGGGTCCCCGATGGAGAGACTCCCTCTTTAAAAGGGGTCCCCGATGGAGAGACTCCCTCTTTAAAAGGGGTCCCCGATGGAGAGACTCCCTCTTTAAAAGGGGTCCCCGATGGAGAGACTCCCTCTTTAAAAGGGGTCCCTGATGGAGAGACTCCCTCTTTAAAAGGGGTCCCTGATGGAGAGACTCCCTCTTTAAAAGGGGTCCCCGATGGAGAGACTCCCTCTTTAAAAGGGGTCCCTGATGGAGAGACTCCCTCTTTAAAAGGGGGTCCCTGATGGAGAGACGCCCTCTTTAAAAGGGGTCCCCGATGGAGAGACTCCCTCTTTAAAAGGGGTCCCCGATGGAGAGACTCCCTCTTTAAAAGGGGTCCCTGATGGAGAGACTCCCTCTTTAAAAGGGGTCCCGGATGGAGAGACGCCTTTGTTAGAGGGGTTCCTGAAGAGGTTGCTCCCTCTCATGAGGTGACCGTTAACATGATCCGCTCTCTCTCTTTCTCTCTTAGGGGCCGTGATCGACAGTGCGGGCAGGGCGACTCCATTTACCCTGTTGGATATTCGGACAAGCAGCTGCCAGACACCAGCGTCCAAGAAACTGACCGCATTCTGGTTGAGAAAGTAAGATTTAAAATATTCAATCTTGGCACATGGCTGTCGCTGGCAAGGCTGGCATTTATCGCCTCTCCTTCGTTGCCCTGAGAGAAAGGTGGTGAGCCTTCATCTTGAAATGCAGTCCATCTGGTGAGGGTGCTCGCTCAGTGCTGCTCGGGACATCCTCTCTGTCGGGTGGTGAAAGGTCAGTGTCTGACCTGCTGACCCCACCCAGTTCCCCCATCAGAGAGCGGAGACCTTAAGAAATAGGAGCAGGAGTAGGACTTTCGGCCCTTTGAGCCCACTCCGCCATTCAATAAGATCATGGCTGATCTTCAACCTTAACTCCACCTTCCTTCACTATCCCCATATCCCTTGATTCCCCTAGAGTCCAAAAATCTATCGATCTCTGTTTTGAATATACTCAATGACTGAGCCTCCACAGCCCTCTGGGGCAGAGAATTCCAAAGATTCACCACCCTCTGAGTGAAGAAATTTCTCCTCATCTCAGTCCTAAATGGGCGACCCCTTATTCTGAGACTGTGACCCCAGGTTCTAGACTCCCCAGTCAGGGGAAACATCCTCCCTACATCTACCCTGTCAAGCCCTGTAAGAATTTTGTATGTTTCAGAAACCTTCATCCCCTCTTGTCTGGGGCTGGATTTGACCCGAGGTCCCCAGTATTGCCAACTCTCGATTCCGTTGCGACCTACGTGATTTCTGGAGTGAAATAAAGCTTCACTCGCGATGGGAATGCCTAAATCTCTGGATTTTTGGGGGGGGAAAGTATGCGATTTGCATGCGCGCGGGGAAGAATACGGCATAAGAGCCGGTCAGAGACTGGGTATTCTGCGGCGAGTGTCTCACCTCCTGACTCCCCAAAGCCTTTCCACCATCTACAAGGCACAAGTCAGGAGTGTGATGGAATACTCTCCACTTGCCTGGATGAGTGCAGCTCCAACAACACTCAAGAAGCTCGACACCATCCAGGACAAAGCAGCCCGCTTGATTGGCACCCCGTCCACCACCTTAAACATTCACTCCCTCCACCACCGGTGTACCGTGGCTGCAGTGTGTACCATCTACAAGATGCACTGCAGCAACTCGCCAAGGCTTCTTTGTCAGCACCTCCCAAACCCGCAACCTCCTAGAAGGACAAGGGCAGCAGGCACATGGGAACACCACCACCTCCAAGTTCCCCTCCAAGTCACACACCATCCTGACTTGGAAGTATATCGATGTTCCTTCATCGTCGCTGGGTCAAAATCCTGGAACTCCCTCCCTAACAGCACTGTGGGAGCACCTTCACCACACGGACTGCAGCGGTTCAAGGTGGCGGCTCACCATTTTCTCAAGGGCAATTAGGGATGGGCAATAAATGCTGGCCTTGCCAGCGACTCCTACATTCCATAAACGAATAAAATAAAAATTTGCGCACGTGCAGAAAAAAACCAATGACGCCCGATTAGCCCTGCCAGGCAGTGAAGAAAATTGGTGAATGAAGACTCAGCAATTGGAATGGAAGGGCCCAGCATCGACGGTGTGATAAGCATTTGGTCATGGTTGTTGCGAGACGCTCAAACCTGGAAGCTAGGTGGTCGTTAGGGAAGCAGCCAGAAGCAAGAGCTTTAAACACAGGTAAATAAATAAACCTCACCCGGGCCCAACATACTCAGCACCGTGAGGGAAGAATCGACAGCCACTGGCTAGAATGGGGTGGGGAAGGGCTTTATTAAAAAATAAGCGGTCAGTAGACCTGGAGTGCTGTACAACTGCAACTGGAAATGGGTTTGTGAAGTTAGAGATTAAAAGAATTATGTACCTAATAGAAAAATAGCAGCAGGAGTAGGCCATTCGGCCCTTCGAGCCTGCTCCGCCATTCAATGTGATCATGGCTGATCCTCTATCTCAATACCATATTCCCGCTCTCTCCCCATACCCCTTGATGCCTTTTGTGTCTAGAAATCTATCTATCTCCTTCTTAAATATATTCAGTGACTTGGCCTCCACAGCCTTCTGTGGTAGAGAATTCCACAGGTTCACCACCCTCTGAGTGAAGACATTTCTCCTCATCTCAGTCCTAAATGTCCTACCCCGTATCCTGAGACTGTGACCTCTCGTTCTAGACCCCCCCAGCCAGGGGAAACATCCTCCCTGCATCCAGTCTGTCTAGCCCTGTCAGAATTTTATACGTTTCCATGAGATCCCCTCTCATTCTTCTAAACTCTAGTGAATACAGGCCTAGTCGATCCAATCTCTCCTCATACGACAGTCCTGCCATCCCAGGAATCAGTCTGGTGAACCTTCGCTGCACTCCCTCTATGGCAAGTATATCCTTTCTTAGGTAAGGAGACCAAAACTGCACACAGTACTCCAGGTGTGGTCTCACCAAGGCCCTGTATAACTATAGTAAGACATCCTTGCTCCTGTACTCAAATCCTCTTGCAATGAAGGCCAACATATCATTTGCCTTCCTAACTGCTTGCTGCACCTGCATGTTTGCTTTCAGTGACTGGTAATTAAATAATAACCTCGGTGCATTTGGGAACCACTGTTACAGGGAATGGGGTGGAGGCGTTTTTAAGGTTCTAAAGCAGTAAACAGAACAGTTGTAAATAAATGAATTGACTTGTTCTACAGTGGACTTTGGGGTAGGGTTGCTAACCCTCCGAGTTTGCCCTGGAGTCCCCAGGAATTAATGATACATCTGGGCACTGCCACAAGCAACACCTGGAAGAAAAATAATCTGGCCCCGCAAAGAAAATTGTGCGTTTTTGTCATTTTCTTTAAGCGCGTTTGTTTTTTGGTTATCAAACGACCACAGTTCCGGAAAGAGTTCCGGTCAAAAGCAGAGCGAGACCAGCCTGCGAACAACGTGACAGCGTGGCCACTGTATTCACCTCCTCCTGTTTCTTAACGTCAGTAATCGATCAGTGGTGGCCGAACGCGCTTCCTGTCCAGAGCAAAGGTCGCGGAATGCGCTTCCTAACCACAAGCAAAGATCAGTGAGGGGTCGGGTCAGGTCGGGGGGAAAAAATAGCAACGCCTGATTTCTATACCAAATCTCATGATTTTTAAGAGTTTGTCTCCTGATATTTTTTTTTACTTCGTTTTATGGGATGTGGGCATCACTGCCAAGGCCAGCATTTATTGCCCATCCCTAATTGCCCCTTGAGAAGGTGGTGGTGAACTGCCTTCTTGAACCGCTGCAGTCCGTGTGGTGAAGGTACTCCCTCAGTGCTGTTAGGGAGGGAGTTCCAGGATTTTGACCCAGCAACGATGAAGGATCGGCGATATACTTCTAAGTCAGGATGGTGTGTGACTTGGAGGGGAACTTGGAGCTGGCGGTGTTCCCATGCGCCTGCTGCCCTGTCCTTCTAGGTGGAAAAGGTCGGGGGTTTGGGAGGTGCTGCCGAAGAAGCCTTGGTGAGTTGCTGCAGTGCATCTTGTAGATGGTACACACTGCAGACACGGTACGCCGGTGGTGGAGTGAGTGAATGTTTAAGGTGGTGGATGGGGTGCCAGTCAAGCGGGCTGCTTTGTCCTGGATAGTGTCGAGCTTCTTGAGTGTTGTTGGAGCTGCACTCATCCAGGCAAGTGGAGAGTATTCCATCACACTCCTGACTTGTGCCTTGTAGATGGTGGAAAGGCTTTGGGGAATCAGGAGGTGAGACACTCGCCACAGAATACCCAGCCTCTGACCTGCTCTTGTTGCCACAGTATTTATGTGGCTGGTCCAGTTAAGTTTCTGGTTAATGGTGACCCCCAGGATGTTGATGGTGGGGGATTTGGTGATGGTAATGCCGTTGAATGTCAAGGGGAGGTGGTTAGACTCTATCTTGTTAGAGATAGTTATCAGCCCAAGCCTGAACGTCATCCAGGTCTTGTTGCATGCGTTTGGGTTGGCAATACTGTGTCCCAGGGGTTGAACGGTCAGTGTCCGACCCTCCGCTCCCTTCCCTGCCGTTACTGACCTGCGCTCGCTTTCTGCTTTCAGCGTTGCTGGGACATCGCCTTGGGTCCGCTGAAGCAGGTGCCCATGAATCTGTTCATCATGTACATGGCCGGCAACACCATCTCCATCTTCCCCATCATGATGGTGTGCATGATGGCCTGGAGACCCATACAGGCCCTGATGTCCATGTCAGCAAGTGAGTACCACATCGAATTTACAGCACAGAAACAGGCCATTCGGCCCAACTGCTCCATGCTGGTGTTTATGCTCCACACCCTACATCATCTCACCCTTTCAGCGTATTCTTCTGTACCTTTCTCCCTCATGTGCTTATCTAGCTTCCCCTTAAATGCATCTATGCTATTCGCCTTGTGGTAGCAACAACAACTTGCATTTATATAGAGCCTTTAATGGAGTAAAGCATTCACGGGAGCGATTATCAAACAAAATTTGACACAGAGCCATTATTAGTGATTATTAATATCACTAATAAGCTGATATTAGGGCAGGTGACCAAAAGCTTGGTCAAAGAGGTAGGTTTTAAGGAGCGTCTTAAAGGAGGAGGGAGAGGTTTAGGGAGGGAATTCCAGAGCTTAGGGCCTCGGCAGCCGAAGCCACGGCCGCCAATGGTGGAGCGATTAAAATCGGGGATGCGCAGGAGGCCAGAATTGGAGGAGCGCAGAGGTCTGGGAGGATTGTAGGGCTGGAGGAGTTTACAGAGATAGGGAGGGGTGAGGCCATGGAGGGAGTTGGCTGGGGGGAGGGGGGGGGGGGACAAAATGGATGAGACTTTGAAAGTCGAGCCGTTGCTCAACTGGGAGCCAATGTAGGTCCACATTCTCACCACTCTGGGTAAAGAAGTTTCTCTTGATACCAGAACTGAGAGGATATACTTATCAGGAAAGGCGAACAGGCTGGGGCTCTTCTCTAATTAAAAAAAAAAAGAGGCGGCTGAGGGCTGATCTGATAGAGGGCTTTAAAATTATGAAAGGGTTCAATTGGGTAGACGTAGAGAAGATGTTTCCACTTTTTAAAATTCGTTTTTATGGGATGTGGACGTCGCTGGCAAGGCCAGCATTTATTGCCCATCCCTAATTGCCCTCGAGAAGGTGGTGGTGAGCCGCCTTCTTGAACCGCTGCAGTCCCTGTAGTGAAGGTACTCCCACAGTGCTGTTAGGGAGAGAGTTCCAGGATTTTGACCCAGCGACGATGAAGGATCGGCGATATATTTCTAAGTCAGGATGGTGTGTGACTTGGAGGGGAACTTGGAGGTGGTGGTGTTCCCATGCACCTGCTGCCCTTGTCCTTCTAGGTGGAAGAGGTCGCGGGTTTGGGAGGTGCTGCCGAAGAAGCCTTGACGAGTTGCTGCAGTGCATCTTGTAGATGGTACACACTGCACACTTGTGGAGGGGAGTCCAAAACTAGGGGCCATAAATATAAAATAGTCGCTACTCCTCCTGTAAGTTGTACGTGGAGGCTCCCGGTGAGGTTAGTCCGGGGTCAGCAGGCTGACCTGGGCGACACTTCCCGGGTTTCCGTATGAAGGCTGTAGCCAGCTGGGCGAGAGCCTCTGGAGGCTGGCTATCTGGTGCCCCTGGTTCCCCGTATCCCCACGGGAGTTGGCGATCTTGGGACAGGAGAAATCTTGGTTAATAATTACGTGGCTTGGATGGCTTTAGTGTCTCCCAACGGGTGGGGTTCAAATATTCCGCCAACCCGTTTGAGGCTGCAAGTTTTTGACTGTTTCATTCTGGGGATGTGAACGTCGCTGGCAAGGCCGGCACTTATTGCCCGTTCCTAGTTGCCCCTTGGGAAGGTGGTGGCCTAACGCCCTCTTGAACCGGTTTCGTACAACTGAGTGGCTCGCTTGGCCACTTCAGACGGCAGTTAAGCGTCGACCACATTGGCGTGGGACCGGAGCAACATACAGTCACATATGGGTACGGGTGGCAGGTTTCTGTCCATCGCGGGGCATTAATGAACCAATTTTCCACCAATCGCTAAAAAGCGGATTATCCGGTCATTTATCTCTTTGCTATTTGTGGGATCTTGCAATGTAGGAAAAGCGGCAGCCAATTTGCAACAGTAACTACACTTCAAAAAGTACTTTGTTAGCTGTAACGTGCTTTAGGACGTCCTCAGGTCATGAAAGGCGCTATATAAATGCAAGTTCCTGCGGCTTCATAATCACTGATTTTAGAGTCATGGGGGGAAAATTCAGTTGGCTGCACCACCCGTTAGCGCCTTAAGAGGGCGCTAAGTGGGTCGCAAGACACTGGCCACACCTCCCGCTAAATTCAGCGGGACGCTAGTGGGGGCGCTAGCCGTTAGCGCTGCACCGCTACCGATGATGTCACCGGAAGCGCCCTCTGATTTACCGCAGGACGCTATGTGCGACTGGTTCAGGGGGGCCTACCTGCGGCGGTGGAGGCACAAATTAAAGGAGGTGCAGGGCGGGGCGGCCATTTTTGTTGTTGGCCACCTGCCTGCGCTACGGTCCCCAGCCTCCTGAACCCCCCCCCCCCCGCGGAGTGCCGGCTGCATTCCAAGAGCCCGGCACTTCTCCTCGGTGCCGGGCTCTTTTGCCGGCACTCGCGATCCTCGGGGGCCCAGCTGGGCCCCAGATCGCGCTGAACAAGGCCCCTCCCCTTTAAGTAGGGGCGGAAGGCCTGCAGTACCGCAGCGTGACGTGCCGCAGCGTGTGGCGCCACGATATTCAGTCGCAGCGCCCCAAGAGGGATGCGGGGCGCCTCCAGTAGCGCCGTGCTTCCCTTTGGGGCGCTACCACTCAATTTCCGGCGGGCGGCCGCGAATGCTTCCGGGGCGCTACTTTTAGCGCCCCGGCGAGGCTGGCGCCCCAAACGGGGCAAAATCAATTTCTCCCCCATAGAGTTATACAGCACAGAAAGAGGCCCTTCGGCCCATCGTGTCCGCGCCGGCCATCAATCCCTGTCTATTCTAATCCCATTTTCCAGCACTTGGTCCGTAGCCTTGTATGCTATAGCGTTTCAAGTGCTCATCCAAATACTTCTTGAATGTTGTGAGGGTTCCTGCCTCTACCACCCTTTCAGACAGTGAGTTCCAGATTCCAACCACCCTCTGGGTGAAAAAGTTTTTCCTCAAATCCCCTCTAAACCTCCTGCCCCTTACCTTGAAACTATGCCCCCTGGTTATTGACCCCTCTACTAAGGGGAAAAGTTCCTTTCTATCTACCCTATCTATGCCCCTCATAATTTTGTACACCTCAATCAGGTCCCCCCTCAGCCTTCTCTGCTCCAAGGAAAACAACCCCAGCCTGTCCAGTCTCTCTTCATAGCTGAAGCGCTCCAGCCCAGGTAACATCCTGGTGAATCTCCTCTGCACCCTCTCCAATGCAATCACATCCTTCCTATAGTGTGGTGACCAGAACTGCACACAGTATTCCAGCAGTGGCCTCACCAGTGTTTTGTGCAGCTCCATCACAACCTCCCTGCTCTTATATTCTATGCCTCGGCTAATGAAGGCAAGTATCCCATATGCCTTTTTAACCACCTTATATACCTGTCCTGCTGCCTTCAGGGATCTATGTACATGCACACCAAGGTCCCTCTGATCCTCTGTCCTTCCTAGGGTCCTACCATTCATTGTGTATTCCCTTGCCTTGTTAGTCCTCCCAAAATGCATCACCTCACACTTTTCAGGGTTAAATTCCATTTGCCGCTGTTCTGCCCATCCGACCAGCTGATGACCAGCTTTTTATTTCTAGATTTTGACTTCCAATTCTCAAACCGCCGCAGCGGGATGTGAACTCACGGCCTCGGGATTATTTGTCCGGGCCTCTGGATTACATTAACGGAGCCACTACGCTCACCGTACCCGCTTGTAGGAAGCTGTAAGTCCGCCAGTGTGCTCCCAACACCTGCTCCAGTCCCAGTCAGCCGTGGCTCTGTCGATCTCACCCTCTCCTCTCAGAGTCCGAAGGTCGTGGGGCCGACACTCCCGGTGCCAGTACTGAGGGAGCGCTGCACTGTTGGAGATGCCGTCTTTCGGATGAGACGTGAAACTGAGGCCCCGTTGGTAAATATTGGGCCGTACCGGGAGAACTCCCGCCCAGCTCTTCTTTCAGTGGTGGCCGTGAGATCTTTTGCATCCACCTGAGAGGGTAGGCGGGGCTCTCGGTTTAACATGTCATCCGAAAGACGGCACCTCCGACAGTGCAGTACTGGCACTGGAGTTAAGCGGGGTGTGTCCCCGATCGGAGAGTGAGATAGCGCGCGGTCACCCCGTATTTGGTCGACACAGACTCTCCCTGCAAAGGTCTCTCAGCTGAAATGCAAGTCAATACCAACATACCCAGCTCAGCAAAACAAAAAAATGGCCATTGGAGCAGCTCTAGCCATCTCCTGCCCCTTTTAATGCATCTCTTTACATAAGAGCATAAGAAATACGAGGAGGAGTGGGCCATACGGCCCCTCGCGCCTGCTCTGCCATTCAATAAGATCATGGCTGATCTTCGATCTCAACTCCACTTTCCCACCCGATCCCCATATTCCTTGATTCCCTTAGTGCCCAAGAATCTATCGATGTCAGCCTTGACTATCCACAGTCCTCTGCAGTAGGGAATTCCAAAGATTCATAACCCTCTGAGTGAAGAAATTTCTCCTCATCTCAATCCTAAATGGCCGACCTCATCCTGAGACCCCTGGTTCTAAACGCTGCAGCCAGGGAGAAACAGCCTCTCAGCATCTACCCTGTCGAGCCCTTTAAGAATTATATACGTTTCAATGAGATCACCTCGCATTCTTCTAAACTCCAGAGAGTATCGGCCCATTCTACACAATCTCTCATCATAGGACAGCCCTCTCATCCCAGGAATCAATCTAGTGAACCTTCGCTGCACCGCCTGCAGGGCAAGTATATCCTTCCTTAGATAAGGAGACCAGAACTGTGCCCAGTACTCCAGGTGTGGTCTCCCCAAGGCCCTGTACAATTGGAGCAAGACTTCCTTACTCTTATACTCCAAGCCCCTTGCAATAAAGGCTAATATACTATTTGCCTTCCTAATTGCTTGCTGTACCTAGAACCATAGAAACTTACAGCACAGTAGGAGGCCATTCGTCCTGTCGTGCCTGTGCTGGCTCTTTGAATGAGCAGTTGTGCTCAGTCCCACGTCCCCGCTTTGTGTTCGTAACCCTGTCAGTTCCTCATCCTTCAGTACCCGTCCAACTCCCTTTGAAAATCATTGATGGAATCAGCTCCCACCGCCTTTTCAGGTCGAGCGTTCCAGATCCCCACAACTCTGAGTGAAAACAATCCTCCTCATCTCCCCTCTAGATCTTTTAGCAATGATTATAAATCTATGGCCTCTGGTTATTGACCCACTCGCCAGAGGGAATGTTTTTTTCTCTATCTATTCTATCAAAATCTCACCCTCTTGAAAAGCTCTATTAAATCACCTCTGAACCTTCTCTGTTTCCAGGAGAACAGTCCGAACTTTTCCAACCTCTCCTCATAACTGAAGTCCCTCATCCCGGGTAACATCCTGGTAAACCTCCTCTGGGCCCTTTCTAAGGCCTTTACATCTTTCCTGAAGTGTGGGGCCCAGAATTGTCCACAACACTCCAGCTGAGGCCTAACCTGTGATTTATAAAGTTCCAGCATCATCTCTTTGCTTTTATATTCTATTCCTCTGTTTATAAATCCAAGTAACCCATATGCTTTTTTTAACCACCTTATCAACTTGCCCGGCCACCTTTAAGGATTTGTGTATCTGGACATCAAGGATTCTCTATCCATCTACACTTTTCAAAATCAGACCTGCATGTTAACTTTCTGTGATTTGTGTACACCTCCTCTGTACCCTTTCATTTACCAGTCCCTCCCCTCTTTTTAAAAAAAAAAAAAAAAAAAAAATTCTGCTTTTCTCTCTTTCTTTCAGCCTTCAAGCTCCTGGAGAGTTCCAGCCAGCAGTGGCTGCAGGGCCTGGTCTACCTCATCGGTAACCTGGTAGGGTTGGCACTGGCCGTCTACAAGTGCCAGTCGATGGGGCCCACCCACTCCTCAGACTGGCTGGCATTCATCGAGCCGCCTCAGGTGAGATCGGCGCTCGATCGTACGCAACTGGCGCATAGGAACAGGAGGCGGCCATTCAGCCCCTTGAGCCTGTTGCCATAGGGACAGGAGGCGGCCATTCAGCCCCTTAAGCCTGTTACCATAGGGACAGGAGGCGGCCATTCAACCCCTTGAGCCTGTTACCATACAAACAGGAGGCGGTCATTCAGTCCCTTGAGCCTGTTACCATAGGGACAGGAGGCAGTCATTCAGTCCCTTGAGCCTGTTACCATAGGGACAGGAGGCGGCCATTCAACCCCTTGAGCCTGTTACCATAGGAACAGGAGGCGGTCATTCAGTCCCTTGAGCCTGTTACCATAGGGACAGGAGGCGGCCATTCAACGCCTTGAGCCTGTTACCATAGGGACAGGAGGCGGCCATTCAGCCCCTCGGGCCTCTTCCGCCATTCAATTAGATTATGGCTGATCTGTATCTTAACTTAATCTACCCGCCTTGGTTCTGTAACCCTTAATACACTTTCCTAACAAAGAACTATCAAACTCAGTTTTGAAATTTTCATTGACCCACCCCCAGCCTCAAAAGCTTTTTGGCGGGAGAGAGTTCCAGATTTCCACTGCCCTTTGTGTGAAGAAGTGTTTCCCGACATCACCCCTGAACGGCCTAGCTCTAATTTTAAGGTTAGTCCAGGTAGTTACAGAGAAACTATTTCCTCTAGTGGGAGGGAGGGGCGGGGAGTCCAGAACAAGGGGACATGATCTTAAAATTAGTGATCGGCCGTTCAGGAGTGAAATCAGGAAGCACTTTTTTGGCCAAAGGCTAATAGAAATCTGGAACTCTCTCCCCCCATAGGCTGTGGATCCTTTCAGTTGGAGCTTTCAGGACTGAGGTAGATGGATTTTTGTTGGGTAAGGGTATCAAGGGATATGGAGCTATAGTGGATACTTGGAGTTGAGATACAGATCAGCCATGATCTGATTGATTGGCGAAACAGGCTCGAGGGGCTGACTGGCCTCCTCCTATCCCTGTGGTCCTATAAAACTGTCTGCCGCACAGGCGCTTAACTCTTAAAGCGACTGCCCCTTTAAGGGCACAAATTCCAAAACCTAATTATCCACCGGCATGGGGAATTGCCGCCAGTGGGGGCGCCCCGAGGCCAACCCCACTGGGATAAGCGAACTCCGCAGAGACCGGGGGACCTGGGTTCAAAACCGGCCTCAGACGGTGGACGGCTTGGGGGTCAAACATTGACCTTTCATCCTCATGGGACCTGGGTACAGATCCAGCCCCAGACGGTGGACTGGGTGGGAGGGGCCAAGAGACTGGCCTTTCACTCACTGAGGATCTTGTGGGGGTGGGGGGGGGGGGGGGCGGTGGTCAGATCCAGCCCCGGACGGTGCACTGGGTGGGTGGAATTTGGCCTCTAGGTTGGCGGCTGCCTGTAAATCCACCCCCTGCTCCTTCACTTGGGGAGAGGCCGGGCTATTCGAGTAGTAGGAAATGACTGGCTTTCTTTGGCCGGCATCGTGTGTGTGTGGCAGTTGGGAACCATTGCAGTTTTGTGATTTGATATTTAAACCTGTCACGGGGGTGTAACGGGCACCCCGTGACATTTTCAAGTGTGATGCTTTCTGGTGTTGGTATATGGAGATAGTTTCCTCGTCCCCCTCCTCCCCTCACATCATCGGAACAGTGCAGCACTTCCCTCACCGGCCCCTCCCGTGGCCTCTCTGCGGCAGATTGTCAGCTCAGTACCAAGTGAGAAGCAGCTTTGTGATGTGGGGCCACGCCGAATACTATTTCATGCCCCCGCCCAGTCCCTCATCAGAGAGAGAGAGGTGCCCTTCACCCCTCTCTGTCTGAGGCTCGGTTTGACCCCAGTTCCCCAGAAGGTGGAAGGTCAGCATCTGACCCCACCCAGTGCACCGTCTGGGGCTGGATCTGACCCCCCCCCAAGATCCTCAGTGAGTGAAAGGTCAGTCTCTTGGCCCCTCCCACCCAGGGCACCGTCTGGGACTGCATTTGTACCCAGGTCCCAAGAGGATGAAAGGTCAATGTTTGACCCCCAAGCCGTCCACCGTCTGAGGCCGGATTTGAACCCAAGTCACCTGGTCTGTGCTGAGTTAGCTTATCACACTGGGGTTGGGTAGTAGGACGGGTAATAGGATGGCTACAGCTAAGAGGGGGAGGGGACCAAAAAAAGGATCACCCAGGATTTGTTGTTCCTAATCTCTAACCAGTGACTTTTGCTGGAAAGTGTGTGTTGGGGGGGCGGGCGGGGAAGGGGGGGAGGTGGGGTCGGAGGCTCAGCCGCGATGCACTTCACGGTTGACTATTGCACCCGTAGACGTGCACTGAGCCACCTGCTGAGGTTTACTGGGAGGGGTGGTAGTAAGAGTTGGCGTTCTCGGGTGAGGAGGGGGAGAGGCTCGAGCGCAGCACCCAAACTGGTGCCGCACCGCGGTGGGCGAATGGGGCAGTGCTGGCCTGTGGGGCGAGTGACGGGCTCTTACCTGTTGTCTGCTGTGAGGAGGACGCAAAGAGGCTACAAAGGGATACGGACCAGTTATGTGAGTGGGAAAGAAGGTGGCAGATGGAGTAACAAGCAGAGTAGATCAGGGGGAACGAGTAGATATTTGGATTTTCAGAAGGCATTCAATAAGGTGCCACACAAGAGGTGCACATGATTAGGGCTCGTGGAATTGAGGGTAATATATTAATTGAGGATTGGTTAACGGACAGAAAACAGAGAGTAGGAATAAACGTGTCATTTTCAGGATGGCAGGCTGTAACTAGTAGAGTGCTGGAAGGATCAGTGCTTGGGCCTCAGCTATTCAAAATCTGTATTAATGACTTAGATGAGGGGAACGAGTGTCATGTATCCAAGTTTGCTGACGATACAAAGCTAGGTGGGAAAATAAGCTGTGAGGAGGATGCAAAGAGGTTGCCAAGGCATATAGGTGATTGGGCAAGAACATGGCAGATGGAGTATAATGTGGGGAAGTGTGAGGTTATTCACTTTGGTAGGAAGAATGAGAAAGCAGAGTATTTTTTATGTTCCAATGAGAGTATTTTTTGAAAATGTTGTAATTCAGAGGGATTTGGTTGTCCTTGTACAAGAATCACAGAAAGTTAACATGCTGGTACAGTAGGCAAATGGTAGGTTAGCATTTATTGCAAAGGGCTTGGAATACAAGAGGAAGTCTTGCTGCAATTATATAGGACTTTGGTGAGGCCACACCTGGAGTACTGCGCAGTTTTAGTCTCCTTCCCTAAGGAAGGATATACTTGCCTTGGAGGCGGTGCAACGAAGGTTCACTGGATTGATTCCTGGGATGAGAGGGCTGTCCTATGATGAGAGATTGTGTAGAATGGGCCTATACTCTCTGGAGTTTAGAAGAATGAGAGGCGATCTCATTGAAACATACAAGATTCTGAGGGGGATTGACAGGGTAGATGCTCTGAGGTTGTTTCCCCCTGGCTGGAGTGTCTAGAACTAGGGGACATAGTCTCAGGATAAGGGGTCGGCCATTTAAGACTGATGTGAGGAGGAATTTCTTCACTCAGTGGGTGGTGAATCTTTGGAATTCTCTACCCCTGTGGGTGCTCAGTTGTTGAGTATACTCGAGAGAGATCGATCGATTTGTGGGTACGGAGGGAATCAGGGAATGTGTGGATAGTGCGGGAAGGTGGAGTTGAGGTCGATGAGCAGGCACGAGGGGCGGTATGGCCGACTCCGGCTCCTATTTCTTATGTTCTTATGTTCTCACACAGAGAGTGGAGTACACGGGTGGGGGCATGATCCTGTGATGGTCCCACCCCCCCTCCTCGACGCTCGCAGAGACACAGCCCTCGGACCATCGACACCAGACTTACCCGCTGCCATCTTTTAACCTCGGACCAGGCTTCTTCCAGTCGAGCTGCCCTCCCACCACTGCCCCACGCGGACTTCCTCCATGGAGAGACACCTGGCTCAAGTACCTGTGGCTGATGTTGGAGGGGCTGAATGTGTTGGCGGGAGGACTGCGTGTGTTTATACGTTGTATTGATAAAATGATCCTTCGACCTCTCCCCCCACCCCCGTCTGCAGGACAATGGTGGTGGGGCCGAAGATGGAGAGGAGGCTCCTGAATCACAGAAAGGCCTCATTTTCCAGCTGAGCTCAGTCTTCGCTCTCTGACTCCTCTTCAGACAGAAGCTGGTGTGTCTGTTTGGCTCAGTCGGTCGGTCTCACTCTCCCCTCTGAGTCAGACGGTCATGGGTTCGAGCCCCCACTCCACAGACTCGAGCTCCCCGTAATCCAGGGCCGACACACTCACGGTGCCAGTACTGAGGGGAGCGCTGCACTTCGGAGGTGCCCGTCTTTCGGGTGAGACGTTAAACCCAGGGCTCCCCCCCTGTCTGCCCTCTCAGGTGGACATAAAAGATCCCATGGCCACCACTGGAAGAAGAGCAGGGGGGAGTTCTCCTGCAGCCTGATATTTATCCCTCAACTAACATCACTAAAAATAGGTTCCCTGGCCATTTGTGGCATTGGGCTTTGTGGGATCTTGCTGTGCACGCTATGGTTGCCGCCCTTTTCCCACAGAACGGCAGCGGGCTGCACTGCAAAAAGTCAGTCATTGAAAGAAAGAACTTGCATTTCTACAGCGCCTTTCCAAAGCACTTTACAGCCAATGAAGTACTTTTGGAGCGTAGTCACCCTTGTAATGTAGGCAACGCGGTGCAAGATCCCACAAACAGCACTGTGGTAATGACCAGGTCAGCTGTTGTGTTGGCCCCAGGACACCAGGGCGAACTCCCCCCCTGTTCTTCTAACAGTGGCCGTGGGATCTTTCACGTCCACCTGAGCGCGCAGACGGGACCTCGGTTTAAACGTCTCATCTGAAAGACGGCACCTCTGACACTGCAGCACTCCCTCAGCACAGGGAGGCACGTCATTTACCAGTGTGTGTGTGGGTGAGGGACTTGTTGAGTAGAGCGTTCCCTTTCCGGGAGACATTTGCTCCAAAGACAGCCTCTGAGCTGTGCCTGAATTTATTCCTCCCGTCACGGAGCTGTGGTGGGAAGTGGAGGCTGCGGTATCGTCAGGGTTTAGTGCCGGCTCGCGACAATCTGATTTCACTTTATTTATTGACGGTGTTTAAATTCTTGTTTCGTGTGGGGGGGTGATAGGCCGCTCACTGGAATGGCACTTGGGCTGTAGCGCTGTCCCCTTTAAGAGAGCGGCGGTTGCGTCTCCCCTCTCCTTTAAGGGACTGGTGGTCAGCCTATTCTGATTATTTTACTGGTGTAAAACTCATTCATCCATCCAGCCACAAGAGGGCAACGTTGTTGAACTTGACGGTCACGGTCTGACCATTAACCTCCATCGTTGCTGCTCCAGAATCACTCGTGTCAGATGCAGAGGGACAGCTGACCTGACCTGACCTCCCCCTGGAGACTGCGCCCTCTGCAGGGGTGGACCTGGGGGACTAATCAATATCCTTGGGTGTGGGGCGATATATTCAGCCAAGTTCTCGGCATGAGTTAGATTCTGCAGCAAAGAAAATGAAATGTCTTTTCAATTGTACCATAACTGAAATAAAGAGTTTTATCAAACCGAGCTCTCTGGGCACTGACTACTCTTAAGCTGGTGTGTCATTGAAATAGGAAAGAAGTCTTCCTGCAATCATATAGGGCCCTGGTGAGACCACATGTGGAGTACTGTGTGCAGTTTTGGTCTCCTTACTCAAGGAAGGATATACTTGCCATTGAGGGAGTGCAACGAAGGTTCACCAGACTGATTCCTGGGATGGATGGGTGGGGGGGGAATGTCCTATGAGGAGAGATTGAGTAAACTAGGCCTACATTCTCACGTTTAGAAAAATGAGAGGGGATCTCATTGAAGCATACAAAATTCTTACAGGGCTTGAAAGTGCAGATGCAGGGAGGATGTTTACCCTGGCTCGGGGAACTAGTTGTAAGAAATGTAATCCTTCGATTTCCTCCACCTCTCTCGCTGCCCACCGCACGGGTTAGACAGAGTAAAGCTTCCTTTGCACAATCTGTTTTGGTGTCCGGTTGCCAGAGGGTGAAAGGTCAATGCCTGACCCCCTCCCCCATCAGAGAGCGAGGAGACCTTCGTCACCTCTGGGGCTGGAGTTTGAATTCAGATTCCTGGAAGAAAACTGCAAGAACATTTTGAAAACGAGCAGAGAAGAAGCTGGCGAGAGGTCCCCGTGTCGGGGAAGATTCGAAACACAGACAATACACGCGGGTGGGTATAATTCCTTTTATTTAATGATTATTCCGGCACACGGGACGAATGGTGCTTGCGCTGCAGTGAGTCTGATCCACGTTTCAATTAACCCACAGGCCTGAGTTTACGAAGGATGTGTAAACTTAGAGTGCCTGAACCCTCCACCCATTAAATGTTCTCCAGCACTCCAGCATTTGGAAGCAATCTACCCTCGAAATCAGAAAATCAACAGAAAGCATTACTGTTTAACAGGGGTCCCCGATGGAGAGACTCCCTCTTTAAATGGGGTCCCTGGTGGAGAGACTCCCTCTTTAAATGGGGTCCCTGGTGGAGAGACTCCCTCTTTAAATGGGGTCCCTGGTGGAGAGACTCCCTCTTTAAATGGGGTCCCTGGTGGAGAGACTCCCTCTTTAAATGGGGTCCCCGATGGAGAGACTCCCTCTTTAAATGGGGTCCCTGATGGAGAGACTCACTCTACAAAAGGGGTCCCTGGTGGAGAGCTGTAAACGGGACCCATGGATTAGTTATGCCAATGAAAGTAAGCTCCAGTCCAGCGCCGGTCCTCTCCCCTCCCCCGCTGGGACTGTATCGCCAGGTCCGAAGGCCATGTTGCTCCTGGCGGCGCTCCTGCGGATGGGCGGGTTTAACCTTAGGCAGGGCGGCTATTCCAGCGCAAGAAGTAGACGTTACCCGAAGAGTCCCCGCAGACCCCCACCCCGGGGGAGACAGGATTCGCCTCAAGGCACAGCACGGGGGCCTGGCAGGTGAAGAGACCCACCTGTGGGCAAGAGACACAGAACACGCATTAGCCAGTGAGAGAGAGAGAGAACGGGGGGGGGCGGGCGGAGGGCGAACGGGGGCGGGCGGAGGGCGAACGGGGGCGAACGGGGGGGGGGGGGGGGGCGGGCGGAGGGCGAACGGGGGCGAGCGAACGGGGGGCGAAGGGCGAGGGGCGAAGGCGGGCGGAGGGCGAAGGGGGGCGGGCGGAGAGAACGGGGGGCGGGCGGAGAGGGAACGGGGGGCGGGCGGAGAGGGAACGGGGCGGACGAGAAGGAAAGATGGGGCTGGGGAGTGAAAGACCGATAAAGAAAGATGGAGATGATAGACTAAGTGATCGGCGAGAGAGAAACATCGAGGGACAGAATGAGAACGTTGGATTGTAGACAGAGACTGCATCAGTACAGAGCAGCGAGAAAGGGACACAGGGGGAGAGAGAGAGAGAGAAAGAGCAGTGTTAACCTGTTTCATAGACTTTCGATCCCACAGGCGCACAGTTTGGTCGTACGACGCTGTTACAATGAGCTCATTCGTCTCAGTCACTGCGGTCACCCTATCAGAGTGAACCTGGGGACAGAACATGAACAGGAATATTCTCAGCAATAGAGCGAGCAGATACAGAGTAAAGCTCCCCCTCTACACTGTCCCACGCCAATCCTTAGCTCCCGAAGGTGAAGCTCTCGGACCTTCTCTTGTGTTACCTGTTTGCGGGTCCAGGTGGAAAGCTCACGGTCACGGCGATCATTCATCTCCTCTGTTGGGATGGCGGTGGGATCCCAATCTGAGCACCAGAGGGTTCCCCGGGAGTCGGCGCAGAGCATCGAACGAGCTGGAGGAGAAGGGAGAAATCCCGTCAAATGCCACCACGGACATTGGCTAGAAACACTCAGCGTAATCTGGTGCGATCTGGAATCTGGTCACCTGCCCTAATTTCTCCTTATGTGGCTCGGTGTCAAATTTTTTCTGTCTTTTAATACTCCTGTGAAGCTCGTTGGGACGTTTTACTATGTTTAAGGCGCTATATAAATACAAGTAGTTGTTGCTGGAATGCACTACCTGAAGGGTCGGTGGAAGCAGATTCAATAGTAACTACATAAATATGTACAATCTATCTATATATATAAAGCGGCTCTTCTGTCTGTCTGTCCCGATGTCTGTCTGTCTGTGTTCTATACGTTTGAAAGTTACAGAGCGTACCGACGCGCGCGTCGCCTCAAAAGAAAGCTTGCGATTCCGGACCGGTCATAGGCGTATTTACGTTTCGGCCGCACAAAAATCCCGCCCGCGGTATCCGAAAAACGTTCAGCGTTCCGCTCATTAGCATCTCATTAGCGACCGTGTGACGTCGAGGTCCACCAATCGGACGGCGGGTTCCTGGCGCGTGCCGTCCGACAGTTGAGTGTCGAGTGACTCGACGATTGACCAATCCTACGCTTCGGTGACCTGACCGGTCGACCAATCGGTGCGTGTGTGGGCGGGCCTTATCCTTCTGAACCGAGGTGAGTGGCCGCCCTCTTGATTTTTCACAATTTTTTCCCCCACACTTTGTGTGTTAGGGAAGTAAGGTAAATATTTTAATGATGTGTTAGGGAATTAAATAACAATTTATTTGTGTTTTAAATTGTGTTTAGCAAATGCACATGCGGTGGGCGGGGCAGTTGGCTCCTCGTTCGAGACCAGGCCTGCGTCCGACCCAAGGGGCCACTTAGTTAACCGGCAGCCGAGCCCTGCCTCCTATTCACATCTACCGTCCTTCTTGCATGGGCCTACCGAGCGACTCCTACTCCCTCCTCCTCTTTTGCTGCTCTCTATTTGGCGAAAGATGAGTTTAAAAAAAAAAAGAGGCCGCCAGTTGCGCGGCCGCCTTGACTACGGCACGCATTCGCACGGCCCCCGTTACCCCGGCACGCCGGCGGTCTTGAAACCACGCAGGCGCACGGCCTGCCACCCCGTGACGCCAGCACGCATCAGTTTAAAAAAAATGAAGAGGCTGCCAGTTGCGCAGCCGCCTTGACGCCGGCACGCATGCGCACGGCCCCCGTGACACCAGCACACAGCCTCGGGAGATCGCGGGGGGGTGCGAGCCTCGGGAAATCGCGGGGGGGGGGGGGGGGGGGGGGGAGAGCCTCGGGAAATCGCGGGGGGGGTGGGGGGGGGGGAGGCGGCGGGGAGAGCCTCGGGAAATCAAAAGTCCCGATAATAGCAACTTCTATTGGTATAGCATCTCCATGTACAAGAACATCTCACGGCAATTAATGAGAAAGAAGGCTGTAAGCACCTAAAGCACAAACAAAACGATGAGGCATTTTTGAAGTGGCAGGGCAGAATGATTTGGATGAAGAGTTTCAGAGGGCATTGGCATTGTGATTGAAAGATGGATCACTGATGGCAGAGCAGGAGGAGTGAGGTACAAACAGCAAACCAGAGTCGGGGGGGGGGGGGGGGGGGGGAGAGCCTCGGGAAATCGCGGGGAGAGCTTCTCTGTTCCCCCCCCCCCCCCCAAGTCTCTCTCTGTTTCCCCCCCCCCCCACCCCAGTCTCTCTCTGCCACCCCCCCAGTCGCGCTCTCTCTCTCTCTCTCTTCCAACAACATGCCCTCGAAAAAGCCTCGGCAACGCCAGGCTCACCCCAGCTAGTCTATATATATATATATATATATATAAAGCGGCTCTTCTGTCTGTCCCGATGTCTGTCTGTCTGTCTGTTCTCTATACGTTTGAAAGTTACAGAGCGTACCGATGCGCGCGTCGCCTCAAAAGAAAGCTTGCGATTCCGGACCGGTTATAGGCGTATTTACGTTTCGGCCGGACAAAAACCGCGCCCGCGGTATCCGAAAAACGTTCAGCCTTCCGCTCATTAGCATCTCATTAGCGACTGTGTGACGTCGAGGTCGACCAATCGGACGGCGGGTTCCTTCCTACAGTTGAGTGTCGAGTGACTCGACGATTGACCAATCCTACGCTTCGGTGACCTGACCGGTCGACCAATTGGTGCGTGTGTGGGCGGGCCTTATCCTTCTGAACCGAGGTGAGTGGCCGCCATCTTGATTTTTCACTATTTTTTCCCCACACTTTCAGTGTGTTAGGGAAGTAAGGTAAATATTTTAATGATGTGTTAGGGAATTAAATAACAATTTAATGGGGGGGGGGGGGGGAGAGCCTCGGGAAATCGCGGTGGGGGGGGGGGTGGGGGGAGAGCCTCGGGAAGTCGCGGGGGGGGGGGGGGGGGAGAGCTGATGAGTTTTTAAAAAAAGAGGCCGCCAGTTGCGCGGCCACCTTGACGACGGCACGCATTCGCACGGCCCCCGTTACCCCGGCAACGGGGCACGCCGGCGGTCTTGCCTGCTCCCCGCGGGCCGCCTCGCGCCGCCCGCACTGACCGCGCATGCGCCGCCCGCCCGCAGCGGCCGTCCATCAGCCGCGCGATACGCGGGGGACCTCAGCTTCGGACCTCAGGCGCTAGGCAGGGGGAGGGGCCGGAGAGAGGGACAGAGGGGAGTGGGGGAACGGGGGAGGGGAGGGGTGGGGGTGGGGGAGGGGGAGGGGTGGGGGAGGAGGGGAGAGGAGGGGAGGGAGGGAGGGATAGGACAGGGAGAGGACATGACAGGGAGAGGGGGGGGGAGACACAGGGGCAGGGAGACCAAGCGCCCCAAAATTGCCCTCGCAACACGGGGCTCCCCAGCTAGTAGTAAATATGTCAGAGTCATAGTCATAGAGTTATACAGCACACAAAGAGGCCCTTCGGCCCATCGTGTCCGCGCCGGCCATCAAGCCCTGTCTATTCTAATCCCATTTTCCAGCACTTGGTCCGTAGCCTTGTATGCTATGGCATTCAAGTGCTCATGTAAATGCTTCTTGAATGTTGAGGGTTCCTGCCTCTACCACCCTTTCAGGCAGTGAGTTCCAGATTCCAACCACCCTCTGGGTGAAAAAGCTTTTCCTTAAATCCCCTCTAAACCTCCTGCCCCTTACCTTGAAACTATGCCCCCTGGCTATTGACCCCTCTACTAAGGGGAAAAGTTCCTTTCTATCTACCCTATCTATGCCCCTCATAATTTTGTACACCTCAATCAGGTCCCCCCTCAGCCTTCTCTGCTCTAAAGGAAAACCCCAGCCTGTCCAGTCTCTCTTCATAGCTGAAGCGCTCCAGCCCAGGTAACATCCTAGTGAATCTCCTCTGCACCCTCTCCAATGCAATCACATCGTTCCTATAGTGTGGCGACCAGAACTGCACACTAGAAGCACTACTGGCGCGAATTCATGAACTCATTTTTCTTATCTGGAAGGAGGAGAGCATGCCAGGGGATCTCAGAGATGCTGTAATTGTGACCATCTTCAAGAAAGGTGACAAGTCCGATTGCGGTAATTACAGAGGAGTCTCCCTACTGTCTGCCACAGGGAAAGTCATTGCAAGAATCCTCCTCAATTGCCTTCTCCCAGTGGCCAAAGAGCTCCTCCCAGTGTCGCAATGCGGATTCCGCCCACTAAGGGGCACAATGGACATGATCTTCAACACACGTCAATTACAAGAGAAATGCAGGGAACACCGCCAACCGCTGTACATGGCCTTCTTTGATCTCACAAAGATCTTCGACACGGTCAACCGTGAGGGATTATGGAGTGTCCTCCTCAAATTCGGCTGCCCTCAAAAATTTGTCACCATCTTCCACCTGCTTCACGACAACATGCAAGCCGTGATCCTGACCAACGGTTCCACCACAGACCCAATTCACGTACAAACTGGGTTCAAGCAAGGCTGTGTCATCGCACCAACGCTCTTCTCGATCTTCCTTGCTGTACAGCTCCATCATAACCTCCCTGCTCTTATATTCTATGCCTCGGCTAATGAAGGCAAGTATCCCATATGCCTTTTTAACCACCTTATCTACCTGTATGTATCCACATACAGCACAGGAGGCGGCCATTCGGCCCATCATGCCTGTGCCGGCTCTTTGAAAGTCCCATCCAATTCGCCCCACTCCCCTTGCTCTTTCCCCATAGCCCTGCAAATTTTTCCTTTTCAAATATTTATCCAATTCCCCTTTTGAAAGTTACTATTGAATCTGCTTCCTTTGTGGCAGTGCATTCCAGATCGCAACAACTCGCTGCGGGCAAAAAAATCTCATCTTCTTTCGGATTCTTTTGCCAATTATCTGAAATCTGTGTCCTCTGGTTACCGACCCTCCTGCCAGTGGAAACAATTTCTCCCAATCTACTCTCATCAAAACTGTTCATAATTTTGAACACCTCTATTAAATCTCCCCTTAACCTCTGCTCTAAGGAGAACAACCCCAGTTGCTCCACATAACTGAGGTCGGTCCCTCATCCCTGGTACCATTCTATTAGATCTCTTCTGCACCCTCTCCAAGGTCTTGACGTGCTTCCTATAGTGTGGTGCCCAGAATGGGACACAATACCCAAGCCGAGTCTCTGCTGCTCTGTGTGGGGCTCAGTACCAATTGTAGCCCTACCCCCGTCTAGGATCAGCTAACTCAGCACAGACCGGGGCAGCGGGGGTGGGGTAGGGGATGGAGCCTGGGCTCTTCCTGTGGCTTGGTACCAATTGTAGTTGTGACTCTTTTTTTAAAAGCCTTTCCCCACCAACTCATTGTCACTCTCTTTGCCAATCTACCAGTGGGGCCATCTCTCTTTAAAATCATCAGATCAAAACTGAGATTTCGCACAGGGGAAAGCGGATAGAACAGTCAGACAGGATATCTAAACCTGCCTTGTTCAATTCAAAAAATGCTGCCAATCAGACAGAGCATAGTGGATGTTTGTATTTGAATTGAGTGGCTTGGCTCCTCCCTCAAGCAAATGGCCCGACACCAGCCAAGCATCGTAACAAAATTAAAGGAGTTGATACTGAGCTAAAAGATATGCTTTGTTTTCGTCACAACCAGGTCCCCAGAGGGTGAAAGGTCAGTATCTGACCCACTGACCCGACCGAGGCCGCAGAGAGAAGAGCCCTTCATCCCCTCTGTCTGGGCCTGGATTTGATGCCGGTTCAGAGGTGCACTGCACACCCACTCCGACCCATTTTGACCTCATTTTGGACCATTGCTCAATGAAGAGGGTTCCGATCTTACCTCCTCCCGGTGTTGTGCCAGATTCCTTCACCACGGTTAACCACAGCAACGTGTCAACCGTCTCCTCACTGTCCAAGCCCCAGGGGTTGATGTAGACGGTGTCGTCGTTACTGATTCTCAGCATCTCCATTTCCTTATCTGGCTTCGTCTCCTCCTCCTGCCGCTCCGTATCCTGCTCCTCCCGCTGCTCGGTTTCCTGCTCCTCCCGCGCCATATCCTGCTCCTCCCGCGCCGTATCCTGCTCCTCCCGCGCCATATCCTGCTCTTCCTCCCGCGCCATATCCTGCTCCTGCTCCTCCTCCCACGCCATATCCTGCTCCTCCTCTTCCCGCGCCATATCCTGCTCCTCCCGCGCCATATCCTGCTCCTCCTCCTCCCGCGCCGTATCCTGCTCCTCCCGCGCCATATCCTGCTCCTGCTCCTCCCGCGCCGTATCCTCCTCCTCCTGCGCCATATCCTGCTCCTCCTCCTCCCACGCCGTATCCTCCTCCTCCCGCGCCGTATCCTGCTTCTCCTCCTCCCGCGCTGTATCCTGCTCCTCCCGCGCCGTATCCTGCTTCTCCTCCTCCTCCTCCCACGCCATATTCTGCTCCTCCCACGCCGTATTCTGCTCCACCCACACCGTTTTCTGCTCCACCCACACCGTTTTCTGCTCCTCCTCCTCCTTCGTATCCTGCGGGCAAGCACAAAGCCAATCCTTATCGACAGTTTTTAAACCAGTCTTGTATCTCCCCCCCACCCCCCACCACCACCCCACTTTCCCCCTTTGCATTTCTCCAATGCCTTTCATGACCTCAGGACATCCCAAAGCACATTACAGCCAGTGAACTATTTTTCTATTAGTCACTGTTGTAATGTAGGGAAACGCAGCAGCCATTTACGTAGCAAGATCCCACAAACAGCAACGTGATAAATGACCAGATGAAACCTGTTTTTTTTTTTTTTTAAAGTGCTGTTGGTTAAGGGATAAATATTATTAAGGGCACCGGGGAGAAGTCCCCCCCGCCCACCGCTGTTCTTCTTCCAGTGGTGGCCGTGGGATCTTTTACATCCGCCTGAGAGGGCAGAGGGGGGCCTTGGTTTAACATCTCGGACGGCACCTCCGACTGCCACAGTACCGGCACCGGGAGTGTCACCCCTGGATTATGGGGGCTCGAGTCTCTGGAGTGGGGGCTCGAACCCACGAACTTCCAACTCAGAGGCGAGAGAGAGAGACCGATTGAGCCACGGCCGACACCAAGATGCTGTCTCGTGCGGAGATCCGGTTCCACATTGGACCCTCACCCGAGTGGCCCCATTCTTCACGTGTGAGCATTGGCAGGATATTTGACTGCGAGAGGAGGCATCACCTCTAAGGCCCCAATCCTGGACTCAGCCAATCACCACACACTTTTCCAGCAGGAGTCCCAGGATAGTCGCCCCCTCCCTGCATCTCCCCCCTCCCTGCACTCCCACAAACCCATCAGAGAGGGGAGACCATCATCTCCTCTGCCTGGGACTGGATTTGAACCAAAGTCTCAGAAGGTGAAAGGTCAGTGTCTGACCCACTGACCCCACCCAGTCCCCCATCAGAGAGAGACACGAGACCTTCATAAGAACATAACATAAGAATCAGGAGCAGGAGTGGGCCATTCGGCCCCTCGAGCCTGCTCCGCCATTCAATAAGATCATGGCTGATCATCCACCTCAACTCCACTTTCCTGCCCGATCTCCATATCCCTGGATTCCCTCAGTGCCCAAAAATCTCTCTCGAATATACTCAACGACCGAGCATCCACTTTGGTAGGAAGAATAGGAAAACAGAATATTTTTTAAATGCAATGAAACTATTAAATGTTGGTGCCGGCACATCTACAGCCCTCTGGGGCAGAGAACTCCAAAAGATTCACAAACCTCGAAATGAAGAAATTCTTCCTCATCTCAGGGCCGACCCCTTATCCGGAGACTCTGCCCCCTAGTTCTAGACACTCCAGCCAGGGGAAACAACCTCTCAGCATCTACCCTGTCAATCCCCCTTCAGAATCTTGTATGTTTCAATGAGATCACCTCTCATTCTTCTAAACTCCAGAGAGTATCGGCCCATTCTACACAATCTCTCATCATAGGACAGCCCTCTCATCCCAGGAATCAATCCAGTGAACCTTCGCTGCACCGCCTCCAAGGCAAGTATATCCTTCCTTAGATAAGGAGACCAAAACTGTGCCCAGTACTCCAGGTGTGGTCTCACCAAGGCCCTGTACAATTGTAGCAAGACTTCCTTACTCTTATACTCCAACCCCCTTGCAATAAAGGCCAACATGCCATTTGCCTTCCTTATTGCTTGCTGTACCTGCATGCTAGCTTTCTGTGTTTCTTGCACGAGGACATCCAAATCTCTCTGAACAACATTTAATAGTTTTTAGGCATTTAAAAAAATCAGTTTTTCTATTCTTCCTACCAAAGTGAATAACCTCACATTTCCCCACATTAAACTCCATCTACCACCTTACTGCCCACTCACTAGTCTATCTACATCACTTTGCAGGCTCTTTGTGTTCTCCTCACAGTTTACTGTCCCACCTAGTTTTGTATCACCAGCAAACTTGGATACATTACACTCGGTCCCTTCATCTCGGTCATTAATATAGATTGTAAGTAGCTGAGGCCCCAACACTGATCCTTGCGGCACCCCACTAGTTACAGCCTGCCAACCCGAAAAATTCATCATTCCCTGGGGGATTTGATCCACTTAAGCACTCAGTGCTCGCCACAGCCCGGCTCCAAGTCAACCTCTCCTGGTCCTTACCACTGTCGATAGGTTGTCATCTTTCTCTAAGGTCATCAGTGTAGTCCTTTGTGGCCCTTTCACCATCAGTAGGGAGCCATCACTCCTCTCAATGACACGCGAGTAGAGGTCATACAAGTAGTTGCTGGAAGGAAGAGGAGAAGGTGACCAAGGGTGGGCGAGAGTGACTGAAGCTGGGATTGGGTGGCCAAAGAGTCAGAGGCACAGCGACCGATGCAAATAACTTAACTCAACAAACAGAATGAAGAACATGGACGTTCCCCTCAGCCCAACTCCTTCACAAGACACTGTCACACTCGACCCTCCCGGGGCCCCGCCTCGGACCCCACCTCCCTCCCGGGGCCCCGCCTCGGACCCCACCTCCCTCCCGGGGCCCCGCCTCGGACCCCACCTCCCTCCTGGGGCCCCGCCTCGGACCCCAGTCCCTCCCGGGCCCCGCCTTTAACCCCACCTCCCTCCCGGGGCCCCGCCTTGGACCCCACCTCCCACTCGGGGCCCCGCCTCTGACCCCAGTCCCTCCCGGGCCCCGCCTCTGACCCCAGTCCCTCCCGGGGCCCCGCCTCTGACCCCAGTCCCTCCCTCCCGGGGCCCCGCCTCTGACCCCAGTCCCTCCCTCCCGGGGCCCCGCCTCGGACCCCAGTCCCTCCCTCCCGGGGCCCCGCCTCGGACCCCAGTCCCTCCCTCCCGGGGCCCCGCCTCGGACCCCAGTCCCTCCCGGGGCCCCGCCTCGGACCCCAGTCCCTCCCTCCCGGGGCCCCGCCTCGGACCCCAGTCCCTCCCGGGGCCCCGCCTCGGACCCCAGTCCCTCCCTCCCGGGGCCCCGCCTCGGACCCCACCTCCCTCCCGGGGCCCCGCCTCGGACCCCACCTCCCTCCCGGGGCCCCGCCTCGGACCCCACCTCCCTCCCGGGGCCCCGCCTCGGACCCCACCTCCCTCCCGGGGCCCCGCCTCGGACCCCACCTCCCTCCCGGGCCCCGCCTCGGACCCCACCTCCCTCCCGGGCCCCGCCTCGGACCCCACCTCCCTCCCGGGGCCCCGCCTCGGACCCCAGTCCCTCCCTCCCGGGGCCCCGCCTCGGACCCCAGTCCCTCCCGGGGCCCCGCCTCGGACCCCAGTCCCTCCCTCCCGGGGCCCCGCCTCGGACCCCACCTCCCTCCCGGGGCCCCGCCTCGGACCCCACCTCCCTCCCGGGCCCCGCCTCGGACCCCACCTCCCTCCCGGGGCCCCGCCTCGGACCCCACCTCCCTCCCGGGCCCCGCCTCTGACCCCAGTCCCTCCCGGGCCCCGCCTCTGACCCCAGTCCCTCCCGGGGCCCCGCCTCGGACCCCAGTCCCTCCCGGGGCCCCGCCTCGGACCCCAGTCCCTCCCTCCCGGGGCCCCGCCTCGGACCCCAGTCCCTCCCTCCCGGGGCCCCGCCTCGGACCCCAGTCCCTCCCTCCCGGGGCCCGCCTCTGACCCCAGTCCCTCCCGGGCCCCGCCTCTGACCCCAGTCCCTCCCGGGGCACTGCCTCTGACCCCAGTCCCTCCTGGGGCCCGCCTCTGACCCCAGTCCCTCCCGGGGCACTGCCTCTGACCCCAGTCCCTCCCGGGCCCCGCCTCTGACCCCAGTCCCTCCCGGGGCCCCGCCTTTAACCCCAGTCCCTCCCGGGGCCCTGCCTTTAACCCCAGTCCCTCCCGGGGCCCCGCCTTTAACCCCAGTCCCTCCCGGGGCCCTGCCTTTAACCCCAGTCCCTCCCGGGGCCCCGCCTTTAACCCCAGTCCCTCCCGGGGCCCCGCCTTTAACCCCAGTCCCTCCCAGGATCCGCCTCTAAACCCGGCGTTACTATCTGCACTCTGCCCACCCATTTAATCTCCTTCCACAGCCCAGGTACACGCTCCCCTCTCTCGGACTCTCCCATTCCAATGACGGGGGGGACCACTTACCCCTCCAGCGCCGTCCAGTGCCTCCCCTCTGGGGCCCAGAAGATGAGGTTTCCTTTCAGGTCTCCCACCAGGAGGCGCTCCTGCATCCTGAGCATGCTAAGGCAATAGACTGGCCAATTGAGGGTGAATGAAGACTGGAGACACATCCTGGGGAAGAAGCGAGACATGGATAAGATGCAGCAACCACTGCTGAGCAAACCATCAGCGGGCGACAGTGTGGGAAGAGCTGCCATTCCCGCACCTCGTGCTCCGGCCATCCCCTCCCCGCCGCGCACCCTCCCCACCCTACACCCTCCACGCGACTCTCAGTGCAGGGCCTCTCCTTACCGAACAGAGTGCGTCTGTCGCTGGGGACGGAGGGTCCAGATGGAGACGCTCTTATCGTACGATCCCACCGCAAAATTGTTCTCGGAGAGGAATACAACGGTACTGATACAGTTCATGTGTGCCTGCGAGGGGGCGTGACAGAGAGGCAACGTGAAGGAGATAAACAGATATCTGTAACTGGCAGAGACACATAGAATCATAGCATGGTTACAGCACAGAAAGAGCCCGTGCTGGCTCTCTGCAAGAGCACTTCAGCTAGTCCCACTCCCCGCCCTTTCCCCGTAACCCTGCACATTTCTTTACTTCAGGTACTTACCCAATTCCCTTTTGAAAGCCGTGATTGAATCTGTCTCCACCACCCTTTCAGGCAGTGCATTCCAGATCCTAACCACTCGCTGCATAAAAAAGTTTTTCCTCATGTCGCCTTTGGTTCTTCTGCCAATCACCTTTAATCTGTGTCCTCTGGTTCTCGACCCTTCCGCCAATGGAAACAGTTTCTCTCTATCTACTCTGTCCAGAACCCTCATGATTTTGAACACCTCTATCAAATCTCCTCTCAACCTCCTCTGCTCCAAGGAGAACAACCCCAGCTTCTCCAGTCTATCCACGTAACTGAAGTCCCTCATCCCTGGAACCATTCTCGTAAATCTTTTCTGCACCCTCTCTAAGGCCTTCACATCCTTCCTAAAGTGCGGTGCCCAGAATTGGACACAATACTCCAGTTGAGGCCGAACCAGTGTTTTATAAAGGTTCATCATAACTTCCTTGTTTTTGGACTCTATGTCTCTATTTATAAAGCCCAGGACCCCGTAGGCTTTTTTAACCGCTTTCTCAACCTGCCCTGCCACCTTCAACGATTTGTGCACATTTACCCCCAGGTCTCTCTGTTCATGCACCCTCTTTAGAATTGTACCCTTTTAGTTTATATTGCCTCGCCTCGTTCTTCATACCAAAATGTATCTGTGGTAAACCACTGTTTGTATTCCACTGTGTACATGTCTGTACATGCCTCGGCTGACTCATCCCACGAGTCCAGGTATAAAGGTGACTGCTCCACAGTCCCTCTGTATTCTGGACTGGTCGACCACTCGAGGCACACCTTCATTCTCTTGTTAATAAAAGCCTGTTAGTTACTCGCTTAACCTCAGTCTTTTGAGTGATTGATAGCGCATCAATTTTATTAACAAGATTTTTTATAATGGAGAAGATCCTCACACCAGCATGCCTGGACTTAGACCATCGGGAGGCAGACGCATCCACCAAGTTTGCTCACTGGCTTAAATGCTTTGAAAAATTCCTGATCGCCTCCGCTGCAACGGTCAAATCGGACGAGGACAAACTGGATGTCCTGATCTCCAAAGTGAACCACCGAGCGTACTCGGTCATTCAGGACGCGACCTCGTACACGGCTGCTCTCAAGCTCCTCAAGGACCAGTACACGCGCCCAGTGAACGAGGTGTACGCCAGGTACCTCCTGGGGAGTCGTAAACAACAACCTGGGGAATCGACCGAGGAATACCTTCAGGCACTGTCTGTGCTTGGCCGGGCCTGTGGTTGTAAGGATGTAAAGGCCGCCGTGTACACAGAGGAACTTATCCGGGACGCTTTTGTGGCGGGCCACAGGTCCAATTACACCCGACAGCGACTGTTGGAGCAGAGTGACCTCGACCTCAACAAGGCCTCTGAACTCGCACTATCATTGGACACAGCCTACCGGGGCATGGATGCCTACTCCTCTGCACCGTGGACGCCGCGGGGAACGACAGCCTGGGACACTGTAGGACCGCCTCATAGCGCCGTGCCACCCCAGCCACATCCCAGCAACGGCCCAACTACCGCAGCAGTGTCCCAAGGCCAGAAATGCTACTTCTGTGGCCAGGCCAAACACCACAGAGCACGCTGCCCGGCGAAAAATGCGATCTGCTCGGGCTGCGGGAAGAAGGGACACTACGCCAGCGTCTGCAGGGCCAAAGCCACCCCGAACCCCAGCAGCGCCGCGTGTGGGCCGCCATCTTGGGCCTCCCCAGCCATGTGCGAACCACCGGAACAGCAGCCATTTTGGATGCCTCCAGCCACATGGGGATCATGGACGCCGCCATCTTGGACGCCAGCCGCCATCTTGGCCCCCAACACCGCCTCATCTGATACCCGCAACGACACACCGACCCCTACGCTGGCCTCCGTTACGCTGGACCAAGCGAGACCGCACCAACTGGCCCGGTCCACAATGGACATTAAGGTAAATGGTCACGAAACAATCTGCCTTTTTGACTCTGGGAGCACGGAGAGCTTCATCCACCCAGACACGGTGCGGCGTTGCTCTCTCCCAGTCCTGCCTGCGCACCAGCGGATTTCTATGGCCTCCGAGTCCCAGTCGGCGGACATTGGCGGCTACTGCGTGGTGACACTCTTAGTAGGCGGGACTGTGTACGATAATTTTAAACTTCTGGTCCTGCCCCACCTCTGCGCTGCCGTTCTACTGGGGTTGGATTTCCAGTGCCACCTTAAAAGTGTTACGATGGCGTACGGTGGACCCCTCCCCCCACTCACAGTCCGCAGCCAGCAGCTCCCAAATTGCCCGCCGCGCACCAGGTGCAACCTCTCCACACTCAGAGTCACCCCCCCCTCCCCACTGTTTGCTAACCTCACCCCCGACTGTAAGCCCATCGCCACAAAGAGCAGGCGATACAGTGCCGGGGACAGGGTTTTCATTAAAACCGAAGTGGAGCGGCTCCTGAAGGAGGGGATTATTGAGGGCAGCACCAGCCCCTGGCGAGCCCAGGTTGTGGTCGTTAAGACCGGCGAGAAGCAGCGCCTGGTCATCGACTACAGCCAGACAATAAATCGCTACACCCTGCTGGACGCTTACCCACTCCCCCGCATAGCTGATATGGTCAACCAGATCGCGCAGTACTGCGTCTTCTCGACCATTGACCTGAAATCAGCGTACCACCAGCTCCCTATCCGCCCTGAGGACCGCCAGTATACTGCCTTTGAGGCAAACGGCCGCCTCCATCACTTCCTTAGGGTTCCCTTTGGCGCCACCAACGGGGTCTCCGTCTTCCAAAGGGAGATGGACCGGATGGTAGATCAAAATGCGTTGCAGGCCACTTTCCCATATCTGGACAATGTGACCATCTGCGGCCATGACTTGCAGGACCATGACGCAAACCTCGAAAAATTCCTCTTCTGCACCACCCAACTCCTGAACCTGACGTATAACAAGGAGAAGTGCATATTCCGCACAACCCGCCTTGCCATCCTTGGCTGTGTTGTGGAACACGGAGTCATCGGTCCCGACCCCGACCGGATGCGTCCCCTTATGGAACTCCCACTGCCCCACGGCCCTGAAGAGGTGCCTAGGGTTTTTCTCCTATTACGCCCAGTGGGTCCCCTACTATGCGGACAAGGCCCGTCCGCTGATCAAGTCCACCTCTTTTCCCTTGACGGCAGAGGCCCGCTTAGCCTTCCACCGTATCAAGGAAGACGTTGCCAAAGCCACCATGCACGCAGTGGACGAATCCATCCCCTTCCAGGTGGAAAGCGACGCGTCCGACTTTGCCCTGGCCGCTACCCTTAATCAGGCGGGGAGACCCGTGGCCTTCTTTTCACGAACCCTCCAGGGCCCGGAGACCAGACACTCCGCTGTTGAGAAGGAGGCCCAGGCTATTGTGGAGGCTGTGCGTCATTGGAGGCACTACCTGGCCGGAAAACGATTTACCCTGCTCACTGACCAGCGTTCAGTTGCTTTTATGTTTAACAACAAGCAGAGGGGCAAAATCAAAAACGACAAGATCTTGAGGTGGAGAATCGAACTTTCCACCTACAATTACGAGATCTTGTACCGGCCCGGGAAGCTCAATGAACCCCCGGATGCTCTATCGCGTGGCACCTGCGCCAGCGCGCAGATCAATAGACTGCGGGCCCTCCACAATGACCTCTGCCACCCGGGGGTCACCAGGTTCTTCCACTTCATCAAGGCCCGCAACCTGCCTTACTCCATTGAGGAGGTCAGGACCATGACCAGGAACTGCCAAGTCTGCGCTGAGTGCAAACCGCACTTTTATAGACCAGACAGGGCTCACCTGATAAAAGCCACTTGCCCCTTCGAGCGCCTGAGCGTCGATGTTAAAGGGCCTCTCCCCTCCTCCGACCGTAATGTGTACTTCCTCAACATTATTGATGAGTACTCCCATTTCCCGTTCGCCATCCCCTGCCCGGACATGACCAGCGCCACGGTCATTAAATGTCTGAACGACCTCTTCACCCTGTTCGGTTTCCCCAGCTATATCCATAGCGACCGGGGCTCATCGTTTATGAGCGACGAACTCCGCCAGTACCTGCTCGCTAGGGGTATTGCCACAAGCAGGACCACCAGTTACAACCCCCGGGGGAACGGACAGGTGGAAAGAGAGAATGCGACAGTTTGGAAGGCCGCCCTGCTAGCCTTAAAGTCTAGGGGCCTTCCGACCTCCCGCTAGCAGGATGTGCTCCCCGATGCGCTCCACTCTATTCGGTCACTGCACGGCACTGCCACTAACGCATACGAGACCTCGCACCCTCGGGGGCCCCAGTAACCCACTACCCACTACCACCACCCCCCCCCCCCCCACGATCCAATATCCAACCCCAGCAGACGGCACGCCTGGGCCCCGTGACCCGCCCGACACCCACGAGGACTACACACCAGTGCCCCAGCCTACGCGGGACTCGACGCCGGAAGCTTCACTACCCCTGCCGTCACCGCGTCGATCACAGCGGCAGACAAGACCTCCGGAGAGACTCCAATACACAAACTTTTAATACACTTCACCCCGCCGGACTCATTTTTAAACAAGGGGTGAATGTGGTAAACCACTGTTTGTATTCCACTGTGTACATGTCTGTACATGCCTCGGCTGACTCCTCCCACGAGTCCAGGTATAAAGGTGACTGCTCCACAGTCCCTCTGTATTCTGGACTGGTCGACCACTCGAGGCACACCTTCATTCTCTTGTTAATAAAAGCCTGTTAGTTACTCGCTTAACCTCAGTCTTTTGAGTGATTGATAGCGCATCAGTATCACTTCGCACTTTTCTGCATTAAATTTCATCTGCCACATGTCTGCCCATTCCACCAGCCTGTCTATGTCTTCCTGAAGTCCATCACTATCCTCCTCATTGTTCACTATACAGTACTTCCAAGTTTTGGGTCAACTGCAAATTTTGAAATTGTGCCCTGTACACCTACATCCAAGTCATTAATATATATCAAGAAAAGCAGTGGTCCTGGTACCGACAACTGCGGAACACCACTGTGTACCTTCCTCCAGTCCGAAAAACAACCGTTCACCACTACTCTCTGTTTCCTGTCACTTAGCCAATTTTGTATCCATGCTGACACTGTCCCTTTTATTCCATGGGCTTCAACTTTGCTGGCAAGCCTATTATGTGGCACTTTATCAAATGCCTTTTGGAAGTCCATATACACCACGTCAACCGCATTGCCCTCATCAACTCTTTCTGTTACCTCATCAAAAACCTCAATCAAGTTAATTAAACACGATTTGCCTTCAACAAATTCATGCTGGCTTTCCTTAATTAATCCACACTTGTCCAAGTGACTGTTAATTTTGTCCCGGATTATCGTTTCTAAAAGCTTCCCCACTACCGAGGTTAAACTGACTGGCCTGTAGCTGCTGGGTTTAGCTTTACACCCTATTTTGAACTAGGGTGTAACATTTGCAATTCTCCAATCCTCTGGCACCACCCCTGTAACCAAGGAGGATTGGAAGATTATGGCCAGCACCTCCGCAATTTCCACCTTTACTTCCCTCAGCATCCTAGGATGCATCCCATCCGGTCCTGGTGACTTATCCACTTTAAGTACAGCCAGCCTTTCTAGTACCTCTTCTTTATCCCATGTTAGCTGAAATTGGTTAGGATGGCGGCCGTTAGGTTGGCAGTCCCATAAGGAGCTCTGGAACTCTCCACCTCTATCCATTGGGAATCTCCTACCATCATAACACAAGAAATAAGAGCAGGAGTCGGCCATACGGCCCCTCGAGCCTGCACTGCCATTCAAAGGGGAGGCGGTGGCGTAGTGGTTATGTCACTAGACTAGTAAACCAGAGGCTCAGTCAAATGCTCTGAAGATATGGGTTCAAATCCCACCACGGCAGCTGGTGGAATTTAAATTCAATTCAATTTAATTCTGGAATTAAATGTTAGTCTTAGTAATGGCGACCATGATACCATTGTCGATTGTTGCAAAAACCCATCTGGTTCACTAATGCTCTTTAGGGAAGGAAATCTGCCGTCCTTACCTGGTCTGGCCTACATGTGACTCCAGACACACAGCAATGTGGTTGACTCTTAATGCCCTCTGAAATGGCCCAGCGAGTCACTCAGTTGTAAACAACCGCTACGAAAAACAATAAGAATAAAACCGGACGGATGGACTGCAGCGGTTCAAGGCGGCGGCTCACCACCATCTTCTCGAGGGCAATTAGGGATGGGCCCTAAATGCAGGCCTAGCCAGCGACGCCCACATCCCATCAATGAATTTTAAAAAAAAAATAAGATCATGGCCGATCATTGACATCAACTCCACTTTCCTGCCCGATCTCCATAACCCTTGATTCCTTTGACCTTTCTCTCCCAAATCTCCTCGCTTCCACTGTTCAAGTTCCCCCTGGCTCTAACAGTTGGTGCTTTTTAGCCCTAACTACAAGTTGTCTGCTTTAAACCTCCAATACCCATTCCCCACACCTGCTCTCGGCTTCTCAAATTCGGTTACCAAATTCCTGGACTTCGCAGGACATCAAGACTATGTTTCTGCACTGGACGACACTGGATTACACCACTATGCTTCTGCACTGGTAGGAAAAACAGAAAGGCAGAGTATTATTTAAATGGTGATAGATTGGGAAATGTTGATGTACAGAGGGACCTGGGTGTCCTTGTACACCAGTCACTGAAAGCAAACATGCAGGTGCAGCAAGCAGTTAGGAAGGCAAATGGTATGTTGGCCTTCATTGCAAGAGGATTTGAGTACAGGAGCAAGGATGTCTTACTACAGTTGTACAGGGCCTTGGTGAGACCACACCTGGAGTACTGTGTGCAGGTTTGGTCTCCTTACCTAAGAAAGGATATACTTGCCATGGAGGGAGTGCAGCGAAGGTTCACCAGGCTGATTCCTGGGATGGCAGGACTGTCGTATGAGGAGAGATTGGGTTGACTAGGCCTGTACTCACTAGAGTTTAGAAGAATGAGAGGGGATCTCGTGGAAACGTATAAAATTCTGACAGGGCTAGACAGACTGGATGCAGGAATGGGCGTTTCCCCTGGCTGGGGGGAGGGGGGGTGGTCTAGAACAAGGGGTCACAGTCTCAGGATACGGGGTAGGACATTTAGGACTGAGATGCGGAGAAATTTCTTCACTCAGAGGGTGGTGAACCTGTGGAATACTCTAACACAGAGGGCTGCGGAGGCCAAGTCACTGAATATATTTAAGAAGGAGATAGATTTCTAGACACAAAAGGCACCAAGGGGTATGGGGAGAGAGCGGGAATATGGTATTCAGATAGAGGATCAGCCATGATCATATTGAATGGCGGAGCAGGCTCGAAGGGCCGAATGGCCGACTCCTGCTCCTGTGTTTCTACTACACTGGATTACACCAACATGTTTCTGCACTGGACTACACTGGATTACACCGTAAGACTCATTTGCTGTGTCAAAAATTTGCTGCCATAGAAATGATCTTCCCCACTGTGGTTGTTTCTCCGCTGAGCTGGGTGACTCCTTCGACTGGTTTTTCTGCTTTGTTGGTTGCTGGCTCGTGGTTTTTTTTTTACATTTTCTCTGCTGCTTCTGATTTACGGTGACCTCCAACTTCGCCATCGTCTCCCTGCACTGCAACCGATTCTCGTTACCACGGCAACAACCTCCATCCTTCAATTCTCAACTCCGAACTTGGACAACAGTTCGTCGATACCCCCCACCGACTCCATCCTACCTATGCCAACCTTTTCCCTCCATGGGACCTCCAATTTCAACTCTGGACTCCCTACTATTGTCTCCAACCTATTCCCTGCTACGACCAGGAAATATGCATCCCTATAATTGCTACATAACCAGGCCTATGTAACTTGAGTTTTTCCCCCGTGTCCATTCGTGCGCGCATTTTGGCTGCCGCTCCGGACCCGAGCCATTCACTTCTTTCTCCTCTCTTTTCCTTTTCTCTCTATCCCTCCCTGACCGCTCTCTCTTGTCGTCATGCCTCCCATCATCTCTCCTCTCTCGGATACTCTGCCTTCCCAAATCCCACCCACAACAGTTCAGTACTCCTCGACCTTCCTACCCTCCTGCCGCCGTCCCAGGCTCGACTCTCTCTTAGATAAGCCCACAGCTTCCCTCTGTGCCTCTCTTGGCATCCTACGAAGGGCCCATCGAGGCACTCGTCGCTGCCTCCTTACGAGCAGCAACCCCAACTGTCCCATCCTGCTCTCTCGTCGACCTTCCCGCCCAGCGCGCCCAATGGGGGCTAATCTTGCCAATCTCCTCCCCGTCCAACTCACCCCTCCCAGCGCTGACCCTGTGGCACTGGCAGTGGGTCAGCCATCACTGACCCTCTCCACATCTTCCTCCAGAATGTCCGTTCACTTGCGAACAAGTCCCTTGCCATCCATGAGCTTATCACAGAATCACAGAAACCCCACAGTGCAGATAGAGGCCATTTCGGCCCATCGAGCCTGCACCGACACATATTCCACCCGATCCCCGTAACCCCACGTATTTAATCCCCCTAACACTAAGGGTCAATTTATCATAGCCAATCAACCTAACCCGCACATCTTTGGACTGTGGGAGGAAACCGGAGCACCCGGAGGAAACCCACGCAAACACGGGGAGAATGTGCAAACTCCACACAGACAGTCGCCCGAGGCCGGATTCGAACCCGGGTCCCTGGCGCTGTGAGGCAACAGTGCTAACCACTATGCCACCGTGCTGCCCTCGTGGATGATTGCATCGACATCATGGCCCTGACGGAAACTTGGCTGAGGGGTGGTGGCACCTTACCCCTAAATGAAGCCTCCCCGCCTGGCTATACCTTCCACCACTTGCCCCGCTCAGACCGCTGTAGTGGCAGTGTGGCTCTCATCACCAAATCACACCTTAGTCTGTCCCCCTACTCCTCCAGCACTTTCTCCTCTTGAGCATCTTACCTTATTCCACCTCTCATTTAACATTCTCGTTCTCTACCGCCCACCCAAGTACCATAAAAATATTATCACCGAGATATCTTCACTGCATTCCTCCCTCAGCCTCTGCACTGAGCGACTTCTCATCCTCGGTGATTTCAACCTCCATCTCAATTCATCATGCTCTTTCTCCTCGGAGTTCACTAGCCTCCTATCCTCCCTTAATCTCTCCCTCCATGTAAACTCCCCAACACATATTCATAGCCCCCCCCCCCCTTGACCTTGCCATCTCTCGTGGCCTCGCTACTCCCATCGTGTCAATCGCAGATAAGGACATCTCTGATCACTTCCTTGTATCGCTGTCCACCCACATCCACCCCCCAACCCTACTTCCTTCTGTTTCCGCCCCTGGAAAATACTCTCTCCCAACTGCACTTACGAAATCCCAACTGTCCAGACTTTGGCCCTCCATTCACCATGACATTTCTGCAGCTACCGATCTGCTCAACCACACCCTCACCACCACCTTTGATGCCTTAGTCCCTATTAAAGCAATTACTCTCTCTCACCCTGGTCGTTCCCCCTGGTACGGCCCTCATCTTCGCTCCCTTAAGTCTAAGAGACGCACACTTGAACAGATATGGTGGACAATAGCAAAATACTGCGGATGCTGGAAATCCGAAATAACAACAGAAAATGCTGGAAAAACTCAGCAGGCCAGGCAACATCCGTGGAGAGAAAAGAATGTCAACGTTTCGAGTCAAACTCTTTGTCAAGACTGGTAAGGCACAGGGAATGAAACAGGCTGGGAGAGAACAAAAGAGAAGTGAAGAGACATTAAGAGGTATTCAAAACGAGACGAGATGGTGATAGGACTAGTGGAGACAAAAGACGGCTCTAGATTAGGTGTGAAATGCGCTGGCAGAATGGGAGACAGCTGCCATGTGGGAGAGAAAAAAAAGGGGAGGGCCAAAACAAAGGTGTGGATAAAAAATAAGTAAAAATGTAATGGGGGCTGAGGTTATGATCTGAAATTGTTGAACTTGATATTGAGTCCAGAAGGCTGTAAAGTGCCCAGTTGGAAGATGAGGTGCTGTTCCTCGAGCTTACGCTGAGCTTCCGTGGAACAATGCAAGAGGCCGAGGACGGCGAGGTCCGAGTGGGAATGGGGCGGTGAATTAAAGTGACAGGCGACCGGAAGCTCGGGGTCACACTTACGGACTGAACGGAGGTGTTCCGTTAGATATGGTGGACAACTGGTTTAGCCATTCACCGCCAGATCTGGCTGGACCACATAGTGCATCGTCGGGTCCTGCTCTCGTCTGCCAAAATTGATCACTGTTCCAGAATCATTCTGGAATGCAAAGATAACCCCCGGCTTCTATTCTCCACTGCTTACCGTCCTCGCCCCTGTCTCCTCCACCCTCACCTCCGACAACAAGTGTGAGGAGCTCATGGACTTCTTTATCTCTAAGATTGAGACCATCCATTCAGCTGCCTTTGACACTTCCCTTCCTTCCCCTAGACCACCGGGCAAAACTCCCTCTAAGGTTCCCCCCCGCCCTAGCCCTGAACCCACATCTTTCTCCAGTTTCTCTCCGATCTCCCTTCATAACCTCTCCACGCTCACCTTGTCCATGAGACCTACTTTCTGCTCCTTCGATCCTATTCTCACTAAACTGCTGACCACCCAACTTCCTTTTCTGGCTCCCATGTTAGCTGACATTGTTAACGGTTCTCTCTCCTCAGGTACTGTCCCCCTCTCCCTCAAATCTGCCGTCATCACCCCTCTCCTCCAAAAACCAAACCTTGACCTTGCAAACTACCGCCCCATCTCCAACCTCCCTTTCCTCTCCAAAGTTCTTGCCTCCCAAATCCGTGCCCATCTTTCCCGCAATTCCATGTTTGAATCCCTCCAATCAGCTTTCCGCCCTTGCCACAGTACCGAAACGGCTCTCATCAAAGTCACAAATGACATCCTTTGTGACTGTGACAAAGGTAAACTATCCCTCTTCGTCCTTCTTGACTTGTCTGCAGCCTTTGACACGGTTGACCACTCCATCCTTCTCCAACGCCTCTCCACCATCATCCAGCTGGGTGGGACTGCACTCGCCTGGTTCCATTCTTATCCATCTAATCGTAACCATAGAATCACCTGCAACGGCTCTCTTCCCGCTCCCGTATCGTTACCTCTGGTGTCCCCCGAGGATCTATCCTTGGCCCCCTCCTATTTCTCATCTACATGCTGCCCCTTGGCGACATCATCTGAAAACACAGCGTCAGTTTCCACATGTACGCTGCTGACACCCAGCTCTACCTCACTACCACTTCTCTCGACCCCTCCACGGTCTCTAAATTGACATCCAGTTCTGGATGAGCAAAAATTTTCTCCAATTAAGTTTTCTTCGGTCTCCGCCACAAACTCCGTTCCCGAGCCACTGACTCTATCCCTCTCCCTAGCATCAGTCTGAGGCTGAACCAGACTGTTCGCAACCTTGGTGTCATATCTGACCCCGAAATGAGCTTCAGACCACATATCCGCAGCATCACCAAGACCGCCTATTTTCACCTCTAACATTGCCCGTCTCCGCCCCACCTCACCTCAGCTCATCTGCTGCTGAAACCCTCATCCCTGCCTGCGTTACCTCTCGGCATGACTATTCCCATGCACTCCTGGCTGGCCTCCCACATTCTACCCTACGTAAACTTGAGAAGTCATTCAAAACTCATCCTAACTTGCACCAAGTCTCGTTCTCCCATCACCCATGTGCTCGCTGACCTCCATTGGCTCCAGATTAAGCAACGCCGCGGTTTCAGTATTCTCATCCTTGTTTTCAAATCCCTCCATGGCCTCGCCCCTCCTTATCTCTGTAATCTCCTTCAGCCCCACAACCCCCGAGATCTCTGCGCTCCTCTAATTCTGCCCTCGAGCATCTCCGATTTTAATCGCTCAACCATTGGTGGCCGTGCCTTCAGCTGCCTAGGCCCTAAGCTCTGGAATTCCCTCCCTAAACCTCTCCGCCTCTCTTTCCTCCTTTATGACACTCCTTAAAACCTCCCTCTTGGACGAAGCTTCTGCCCCAATATCTCTATGCGGCTCACTGTCAAATTTTGTTTGATAACGCTCCTGTGAAGTGTCTTGGGATGTTTTACTATGTTAAAGGCGTAATAAAGGACATGGGCAGCAGAGTCCCCTTTCCCCGTGTTGTAGCGTGTGTTTTTTTTATTGACTCTCTGGAAGTGGGCATCGCTGCTTGCCACAACAAACGTGATAGCGGCCACCTTAAGCGGATGATAGGACGGAGTAACTTGCTGGGCCACTTCAGAGGACAGTTAAGAGTCATAGAAACATAGCAGATAGGAGCAGGAGTAGGCCATTCGGCCCCTCGAGCCTGCTCCGCCATTCAATGAGATCATGGCTGATCATCCAAACTCAGTACCCTGTCCCTGCTTTCTCCCCATATCCCTTGATCCCTTTAGCCTTAAGAAATATATCTAACTCCTTCTTGAATATATTTAATGAATTGGCCTCAACTGCCTTCTGTGGTAGAGAATTCCACAGGTTCACCACTCTCTGGGTAAAGAAATTCCTTCTCATCTCAGTCCTAAATGGCTTACCCCTTATCCTTAGACTGTGACCCCTGGTTCTGGACTCCCCCGCCATTGGGAACATCCTTCCTGCATCCAGTCTGTCTAGTCCTGTTAGAATTATATAAGTTTCAATGAGATCCCCTCTCATTCTTCTAAACTCCTGCAAGTATAGGCCTAATCGCCTCAATCTCTCCTCATACGTCATTCCTGCCATCCCAGGTATCAGTCTGGTGAATCTTCGCTGCACTCCCTCCATGGCAAGAACATCCTTCCTCAGATAAGGCGACCAAAACTGCACACAATACTCAAGGTGTGGTCTCACCAAGGCCCTGTACAACTGCAGCAAGACATCCTTGCTCTACTTGAATCCTCTCGCTATGAAGGCCAACATACCATTTGCCTTCTTAACCGCCTGCTGCACCTGCATGCTTATCTTCAGCGACTGGTGCACAAGGATACCCAGGTCTCGTTGCAGTTCCCCTTCGCCCAATCTATTGCCGTTCAGATAATCAACCAGATTGGTGCGGGACTGGAGTCACATATAGGCCCAGACCGGGTAAGGACAGCAGCTTTCCTTCCCCTAAAGGGACATTCGTGAACCTGCTTCATCTCATGAAAGGTCCACCTCTTGTTCACCTCCTGGCTTGGTGCCCTGCTTCAGGAAGGATGTCAAGGCCGTGGAGAAGGTAGGGAAGAGATTCACTGGGATGATCCCGGGGAGAAGATTCGTTACTTATGACGAGAGACTAAGAGGAACTGGGGATCTTTTCATTGGGACAGAGCAGGTTAAGAGGAGATTTGATAGAGGGGTTTAGATAAAGAAAATCGAGTAAAACTATTCCCACTGGTGGGCGAGTGGGTAACTGGAGGGCATCAATTTAAGGTCCGCACCAAAAAGAACAAGGGAGAGGTTCGGGGGAATATTTTTACACAGAGGGTTGTTCGGACAGGGAATGAACGGCCAGAGACGGTGGGGGAAACGGAATCAAGAACAGCTTCTCGAGAGGATGGAAACATTTAAAAGGATCTGGGGAATGGGTAGTGCGGGGTGGGTGGGAGTGAATGACAGGAGCGCTCCTTCAGAAAGAGAGAGAGAGAGAGAGAGAGAGAGAGAGAGAGAGAGAGAGAGAGAGAGAGAGAGAGAGAGAGAGAGAGAGAGAGAGGGGGAACAGGGCGATGGGCTGAATGGGGAATGGGGCAGGGGGGAATGGTACTAAGCGGAGAGTTCTTTCAGAGAGAGGGCCTCGGAACCCGGTCCCCCCGATGCTAAGGATCGGTTTTGTGGTTCCAGAGCCTGGACGTTTCACTCACGGCCCCGGTGACCAGCACTCAAGATCGGGCCGGACCAGAGCAATGAGCCACTTCAGTTTTACAACCCACGATTCTTCCAACACTCTCCATTCGTGCTTAGAGTAACAAGGCAGTTCCCCGCTCTCCTGCAAACTGCCATACAACTGAAATGGGTCTGTATCATTGCAATCGCTCAGACAAACAGATCATGTGTTTCAGGCTAAATTGCAAAACCAGGCCGATTATAAAATATAAATTTATACCGAAGTGAGTGATTTCTTCTTCCCCCCACCGCCCCCACAGGGCAGGGGACACATAAGTAGGACTTCCCGGCACTAAAACGGCTGAAACAAAAAATTTTCCACAGAAATCCGAGATTCCCACCTGGACGCTGTGTGAAACTGTCCCGGAACTCCACACCTTGACTTCTCCGCTCCGACTGCCGGATACCAGGAACGCCCCGGAAGGTGACCAGCAGAGGGCAGTGACTGCACCTCGATGACGCGACGGATGCTCCACACCTGGAGGGACGGGTTTGGGGAGAGGAAGAGGAAGAGGATTCAAGCCGCAGAACACACAGCTGGAGTGAGTTACAGGGAGGTGTAGAGTCATAGAGTTAGAGTTATACAGCACAAAGAGGCCCATCATGTCCGCACCGGCCATCAAGCCCTGTCTATTCTAATCCCATTTTCCAGCACTTGGTCCGTAGCCTTGTATGCTATGGCGTTTCAAGTGCTCATCTAAATGCTTCTTGAATGTTGTGAGGGTTCCTGCCTCTACCACCATTTCAGGCAGTGAGTTCCAGATTCCAACCACCCTCTGGGTGAAAAAGTTTTTCCTCAAATCCCCTCTAAACCTCCTGCCCCTTACCGTGAAACTATGCCCCCTGGTTATTGACCCCTCTACTAAGGGGAAAAGTCCCTTTCTATCTACCCTATCTATGCCCCTCATAATTTTGTACACCTCAATCAGGTCCCCCCTCAGCCTTCTCTGCTCTAAGGAAAACAACCCCAGCCTGTCCAGTCTCTCTTCATAGCTGAAGCGCTCCAGCCCAGGTAACATCCTGGTGAACCTCCTCTGCACCCTCTCCAATGCAATCACATCGTTCCTATAGTGTGGCGACCAGAACTGCACACAGTGTTCCAGCTGTGGCCTAACCAGCGTTTTGTACAGCTCCATCATAACCTCCCTGCTCTTATATTCTATGACTCGGCTAATGAAGGCAAGTATCCCATATGCCTTTTTAACCACCTTATCTACCTGTCCTGCTGCCTTCAGGGATCTATGTACATGCACACCAAGGTCTCTCTGATCCTCTGTCCTTCCTAGGGTCCTACCATTCATTGTGTATTCCCATGCCTTGTTAGTCCTCCCAAAATGCATCACCTCACACTTTTCAGGGTTAAATTCCATTTGCCACTGTTCTGCCCATCTAACCAACCCGTCTATATCGTCCTGTAGCCTGAGGATAGTGGAAAAATAACTCAACAATAGAGAAGTGAGTATTAATATCTTTGTGTTATGAGAATGAGCTCAGTGAGAGGCTAACAGATGAAGAAGGAAGGAACTTCCATTTATAGAGCACTTTTAACAACCTCAGGACGTCCCAAAGCGTTTTACAGCCAATGAGGTACTTTTGGCGCGTAGTCACTGACGCAATGTAGGAAACAGGGCAGTCAATTTGTGCGCAGCCAGCTCCCGCAAACAGCAATGTGATAATGACCAGATCATCTGTTTTAGTGATGTTGTTTGAAGGATAAATATTGGCCAGGACACCAGGGAGAACTCTCCTGCTCTTCTTCCAATAGTGGCCGTGGGATCTTTCATGTCCACCTGAGAGGCCAGACGGGACCTCAGCTTTAACGTCTCATCCAAAAGACGGCCGCTCCGACAGTGCAGCGCTCCCTCAGCGCTGGCACTGGGCGTGTCTCGCCTGGATTATGGGGATTCAGACTCTGGAGTGGGGGGGGCTTGAACCCACGACCTTCTGACTCAGGCGAGAGTGAGACTCACTGAGCCGTTAGGGGACACTCAGTAAGCAGGAGGTGTCGGGTTAAAACAATTTAAGAAGCATCAAAGGGATTGTGTAAAGAAATATGACAGAAAAATCTGAAGTTATCCACTTTGGTAGAAAAAACAGAAAGGCAGAGTATTTCCTAAATGGTGAAAGATTGTGCAATGCAGATGCTCAAAGGGACCTGGGTGTCCTTGTACACGAGTCACTGAAAGTGAATGTGCAGGTGCAGCAAGCCATTAGGAGGGCAAATGGTATGCTGGCCCTCATTACAAGAGGATAGAAACATAGAAGATAGGAGCAGGAGTAGGCCATTCGGCCCCTCGAGCCTGCTCCGCCATTCAATGCGATCATGGCTGATCATCCAAATTCAGTACCCTGTCCCTGCTTTCTCCCCATACCCCTCGATCCCTTTAGCCTTAAGAAATATATCCAACTCCTTCTTGAATATATTTAATGAATTGGCCTCAACTGCCTTCTGTGGTAGAGAATTCCACAGGTTCACCACTCTCTGGGTGAAGAAATTCCTCCTCATTTCTGTCCGAAATGGCCTACCCCTTATCCTTAGACTGTGACCCCATTGTTCTGGACTCCCCGACCATCGGGAACATCCTTCCTGCATCTAGTCTGTCCAGTCCTGTCAGAATTTTAAAAGTTACAATGAGATCCCCTCTCATTCTTCTAAACTCCAGCGAGTACAAGCCCAATCGACCCACTCTCTCCTCATACGTCATTCCTGCCATCCCAGATATCAGCCTGGTGAATCTTCGCTGAACTCCTTCCATGGCAAGAACATCCTTCCTCAGATAAAGCGACCAAAACTGCACACAATACTCAAGATGTGGTCTCACCAAGGCCCTGTACAACTGCAGCAAGACATCCTTGTTCCTGTACTCAAACCCTCTTGCTATGAAGGCCAACATACCATTTGCCTCCCTAACCGCCTGCTGCACCTGCATGCTTACTTTCAGCGACTGGTGCACAAGGACACCCAGGTCTCGTTGCACTTCCCCTTCTCCCAATCTATTGCCATTCAGGTAATAATCTGCCTTCCTGTTTTTGCCACCAAAGTGGATAACCTCACATTTATTTACATTACATTGCATCTGCCATGCTTCTGCCCAATCACCCAACCTGTCCAAATCATCCTCGAGTTTCACGGCATCCTCCTCACAGCACACATGCCCACCCAGCTTTGTGTCGTCTGCAAATCCCTTGTCCAGATCATTAATATATATTGTGAATAGCTGGGGTCCGTCCAAGGACCGATCCCTGCAGTACCCCACTAGTCACTGCCTGCCACTCGGAAAAAGACCCGTTTATTCCAACTCTTTGCTTTCTGTCTGCCAACCAGTTCACTATCCAAGTCAATACCTTGCCCCCAATCCCATGTGCCTTAATTTTACATGCTAATCTTTTATGCGGGACCTTATCGGAAGCCTTCTGAAAGTCCAAATGCACCACATCCACTGGTTCTTCCTTATCTATTTTACCAGTTACATCCTCAAAAAATTCCAGCAGATTAGTCAAGCACGATTTACCTTTTGTAAATCCATGTTGACTTTGTCCGATCCTGTCACTATTTTCCAAGTGCTCTGCTATTACATCTTTTATAATGGACTCTAGCATTTTCCCCACTACCGATGTCAGGCTTACCGGTTAGTAATTCCCCGTTTTCTCTCTACCACCTTTTTTGAATAGTGGGGTAACATTAGCTACCCTCCAATCCATGGGTACTGTTCCAGAATCCATCGAATGCTGGAAGATGATCAGCAATGCATCTACTATTTCTAGGGCCACTTCCTTAAGTACCCTAGGATGTAGATTATTAGGCCCTGGGGATTTATCGGCCTTCAATCCCATCAATTTCCCTAACACCATTTCCCTACAAATACTGATTTCTTTCAGTTACTCCCTTTCATCAGACCCTATGTTCCCTGACATCTCTGGAAGGTTATTTGTGTCCTCCTTTGTGAAGACAGAGCCAAAATATGTATTTAGTTGGTCTGCCATTTCTTTGTTCCCCATTATAAATTCCCGATTCTGACTGCAAGGGACCTACGCTTGACTTCACCAATCTTTTACTCTTCGCATATCTATAGAAGCTTTTACAGTCAGTTTTTATGTTCCCTGATAGCTTACTCTCATATTCTATTTTCCCTTTCTTAATTAATCCCTTTGTCCTCCTTTGTTGAATCCTAAACTGCTCCCAATCCTCAGGTTTACTGCTTTTTCTAGCCAATTTATATGTCCTCTCCTTGGATCTTATGCTATCCCTAATTTCCCTTGTTAGCCACGGTTGAGTCACCTTTTTTGTTTTATTTTTATGCCAAACTGGGATGAACAAATTCTGTAGTTCATCCATTCGGTCTTTGAATGTTTGCCATTGCCTATCCACCGTCAACCCTTTGAGTGACATTCCCCAATCAATCCTCAGACCATCGTTGTTTCCTTTATTTAAATTCAGGACCGTAGTCTCTCAGTCACCTACTTCATTCTCCATCTTAATATGATAGAATTCTATCATATTATGATCGCTCCGACCCAAGGGGCCTCGTACAACAAGATTGCTAATTAATCCTTTCTCGTTACATAATACTCAGTCTAAGATGGCCTGATCTCTGGTTGGTCCCTCGACATATTGGTCCAGGAAACCATCCCATAAACACTCCAGGAATTCCTCCTCCACAGTATTGTTACTAATTTGGTTAGCCCAATCTATATGTAGATTAAAGTCACCCATGATGACTGCTGTGCCCTTATTGCACGCTTCTCTAATTTCCCTTTTAATGCCATCCCCAACCTCCGCATTACTGTTTGGAGGTCTATATACCACTCCCACTAACGTTTTCTGCCACTTGGTATTTCTCAGTTCTACCCATACAGATTCCACATCATCAGAGCTAATATTCTTCCTTACAATTGTGTTAATCCCTTCTTCAACCAGCAATGCTATCCCACCTCCCTTTCCTTTTTGCCTATCTTTCCTGAATATTGAATACCCCTGGATGTTGAGTTCCCAGCCTTGGCCACCCTGGAGCCATGTTTCCGTAATCCCAATCATATCATATTCGTTTACCTCTATTTGTGCAGCTAATTCATCCACCTTATTACGAATGCTCCTTGCATTAAGACACAAAGCCTTCAGGGCTTGTTTTTTTAACGCTCTTAGACCTATTAGAATTATTATTTACTGTGGCCATGTTTGATTTAAACCGTTGATTTCTCGGACTGCCACTTTTGTTTTTCTCCTTCCTATCTTTTGCTTTTATCCTTGTTTCCCTTTCCTCTGTCCCCGTGCTCAGGTTCCCAACCCCCTGCCATTTTAGTTTAATCCCTCCCCCAGAGCACTAGCAAACACTCCCCCCCCATGGACATCGGTCCCGGTCCTGCCCAGGTGCAAACCGTCCGGTTTGAACTGATCCCACCTCCCCCAGAACCGGTTCCAATGTCCCAGGAATTGAATCCCTCCCCCTCGCACCATTCCTCTAGCCATGTATTCATCTGAAATATCCTTCTATTTCTACTCTGACTAGCACGTGGAACTGGTAGCAATCCTGAGATTACTACCTTTGAGGTCCTATTTTTTAAATTTACCTCCTAACTCCCGATATTCAGCTTTTAGGACCTCATCCCAGTTTTTACCTATATCGTTGGTACCGATATGCACCACGACAACTGGCTGTTCACCCTCTCCTTCCAAAATGTTCTGCAGCCGCTCTGAGACATGCTTGACCCTTGCACCAGGGAGGCAACATACCATCCTGGAGTCTCGTTTGCGGCTGCAGAAATGCCTATCTATTCCCCTTACAATAGAATCCCCTATTACTATAGCTCTACCCCTCTTTTTCCTCCCGTCCTGTGCAGCAGAGCCACCCCTGGTGCCAGGAAGTTGGCTGCTGCTGCCTTCCTCTGATAAGCCATCCCCCCCAACAGTACTCAAAGTGCTGTATCTGTTTGAGAGGGGGATGTCCACAGGGGACCCCTGCACTACCTGCCTGCGCCTAGTACTTTGTCTGTTGGTCACCCCTTCCCTTTCTGCCTGTCCAACCTTTGCCTGCGGTGTGACCAACTGCTTAAACGTGATATCCACGACATCCTCAGCCTCGCGAATGGTCCAGTATGTATCCAATCGCAGCTCCAGCACCACAATGCAGTCTGCCAGTAGCTGCAGCTGGATACACTTCCTGCACACATAGTTGTCAGGGACACAGGAAATGTCCCCAAGTTCCCACATAGCGCAGGAGGAGCATACCATGGGGCCGGGCTCTCCTGTCATGACTTACCCTTTAATTAGTTCAAAATAAATTAAATCAAATCAATCCCACCAATTAGGATTTGAGTACAGGAGTAAAGAAGTCTTACTCCAATTATATAGGGCCTTGGTGAGACCACACCTGGAGTACTGTGTACAATTTTGGTCTCCTTACCTAAGGAAGGATATACTTGCCATAGAGGGAGTGCAACAAAGGTTCACGAGATTGATTCCTGGGATGGTGGGACTGTCGTATGAGAAGAGATTCAGTAAACTAGGCCTGTATTCTCTTGAATTCAGAAGAATGAGAGGGGATCTCATTGAAGCATACAAAATTATTACAGGGCTTGATAGGGTGGATGCTGGGAGAATGTTTCCCTTGGCTGGGGAGTCTAGAACCAGGGGCCACAGCCTCAGGATAAAGGGTCGGCCATTCAGGACTGAGATGAGAAGACATTTCTTCACAGAGGGTGGTGAATCTTTGGAATTCTCTACCCCAGAGGGCTGTGGAGGCTCAGTCATTGGGTAAATTCAAAACAGAAGTCGATAGATTTCTGACTAGTAAGGGCATCAAGGGATATGGCGATAGGGGCGGTGAATGGAATTGAGGCAGAAGATCAGCCATGATCTCATTGAATGGCAGAGCAGGCTCGAAGGGCCGAATGGCCCACTCCTGCTCCTATTTCTTATGTTATGTTTTGAGCTACCGTGTCTACGTTTCAGCTGTTAGCACTCTGTTCAGGTGTAACGATATTTATACACTGAGTATTGACACCACTGTCTCAGCCAATGAGCAGGAGGCAGGGTGGGAGATACGGCAACACAGCTCCCGCCAAACACAGAATTACAGCAAACTGAACTCATGACTGGAACTACTGCAGAGCCTCCTGATAAAAGCAAGATTACACAGGACATACGGCACAGAAACAGGCCATTCGGCCCACCCAGTCCATGCCGGCACAAGCCTCCTCCAGTCTTTCCCCATCTAAATCTATCAGTATAACCCTCTATTCCCTTTTCTCTCATATGCTTGTCTTTTTAAAATTTGTTTATGGGATGTGGGCATCGCTGGCATTTATTGCCCATCCCTAATTGCCCTTGAGAAGCTGGTGGTGAGCCGCCTTCTTGAACCGCTGCAGTGTGGTGAAGGTACTCCCACAGTGCTGTTCGGGAGCAAGTTCCAGGATTTTGACCAGGTGACGATGAAGGATCGACGATATACTTCCAAGTCAGGATGGTGTGTGACCTGGAGGGGAACTTGGAGCTGGTGGTGTTCCCATGCGCCTGCTGCCCCTGTCCTTCTAGGTGGAAGAGGTCGCGGGTTTGGGAGGTGCTGCCGAAGAAGCCTTGGCGAGTTGCTGCAGTGGATCTTGTAGATGGTACTCACTGCAGCCACGGTACGCCGGTGGTGGAGGGAGTGAATGTTTAAGGTGGTGGATGGGGTGCCAATCAAGCGGGCTGCTTTGCCCTGGATGGAGTTGAGCTTCTTGAGTGTTGTTGGAGCTGCACTCATCCAGACAAGTGGAGAGTATTCCATCACACTCCTGACTTGTCTCCCCTTAAATGCATCGATACTATTCGCTTCAACCACTCCCTGTGGTAGCGAGTTCCACATTCTCACCACTCTCTGGGTAAAGAAGTTTCTCCTGAATTCCCTATTGGATTTCTTGGTGACTATCTTATATTGATGGCCTCTAGTTATGCTCTTCCCCACAAGTGGAAACATTCTCTCTGTATCCACTCTATCAAAATTTTTCATAATTTTAAAGACCTCTATTAGGTCGCCCCTCAGCCTTCTTTTTTCAAGAGAAAAGAGACCCAGCCTGTTCATCCTTTCCTGATATGTATACCCTCGCATTTCTGGTATCATCCTTGTAAATCTTCTCTGCACCCTCTCCAGTGCCTCTATATCCTTTTTATAATATGGTGACCAGAACTGTACGCAGTACTCCAAGTGTGGTCTAACCAAGGTTTGATACAGGTTTAACATAACTTCCCGACTTTTCAATTCTACCCCTCTAGAAATAAACCCTAGTGCTTGGTTTGCTTTTTTTATGGCCTTGTTAACCTGTGTCACAACTTTTAGTGATTTGTGTATTTGTACTCCGAGATCCCTTTGTTCCTCTGCCCCACCCAGACTCGCACCCTCCAAGTGATAAGTGACCTCCCTATTCTTCCTACCAAAATGTAATACCTCACATTTATCTGTGTTGAATTTAATTTGCCAATTATAGGCCCATTCTGCAAGTTTATTAATGTCTTCTTGTAATTTGTTGCAGTCCTCCTCAGTATTGACTGTTCCCCCCAATTTGGTATCATCCACAAATTTAGAAATTGTGTTTTTGATTCCAAAGTGTAAATCATTAATATAAATTGTGAACAGCAGTGGTCCCGGCACTGATCCTTGTGGAACACCACTACCCACCTTCTCCACTGTGAATAGCTCCCCTTTACTCCCACTCTCTGCTTTCTGTCCTGAAGCCAGCCAGCAATCCATTCTGCTACTTGTCCCCTGACTCCACATTCTCTGATCTTGTTCATCAGTCTATTATGGGGTACCTTATTGAAGGCCTTTTGAAAATCTAGATAAATTACATCTACTGCATTACCCTTGTCTACTCTCTCTGTTACCTCTTCAAAAAATTCACTGAGGTTGGTCAAGCAAGACTTTCCCTTTTGAAATCCATGTTGACTATTCATTAATATATTTTTGGTTTCTAGATGTTCTTCTATTTTCTCCTTTAGTAGGGATTCCATTATTTTTCCTACCACCGATGTTAAGCTGACTGGTCTATAATTCCCTGGACATGTTCTATACCCCTTCTTAAATATCGGTATTACATTAGCTATCCGCCAGACCTCTGGCACTACACCTTGTTCTAATGAATTATTAAATATGCATAGTAATGCCTCTGCTATCTCTTCCCTAGATTCTTTTAACATAAGAAATAGGAGCAGGAGTAGGCCATTTGGCCCCTCGAGCCTGCTCCGCCATTCAATAAGATCACAGCTAATCATCTACCTCAACTCCACCTTCCCGCACTATCCCCATATCCCTTGATTCCCTTAATATTCAAAAATCTATCGATCTCTGTCTCGAATGTACTCGATGACTGAGCCTCCACAGCCCTCTGGGGTAGAGAATTCCAAAGATTCACCACCCTCTGAGTGAAGAAATTTCTCCTCATCTCAGTCCTAAATGGCCGACCCCTTATTCTGAGACTCTGACCCCTGGTTCAAGACACCCCAGCCAGGGGAAACATCCTACCTGCATCTACCCTTTCAAGCCCTGTAAGAATTTGGTATGTTTCAAGGAGATCACCTCGCATTCTTCTAAACTCTAGAGAATATAGGCCTAGTCTGCTCAATCTCTCCTCATAGGACAATCCCCCCATATCCCAGGAACCAGTCTGGTGAACCTTCATTGCTCTCCCTCTATGGCAAGTATATCCTAGGTAAGGAGACCAAAACTGTACACATTACTCCAGGTGTGATCTCACCAGGGCCCTATATAATTGCAGTAAGACGTCTTTACTCTTATACTCAAATCCTCTTGTAATAAAGGCCAACATACCATTTGCTTTCCGAATTGCTTGCTGTACCTGCATGTTAACTTTCAGTGATTCGTGTACAAGGACACCCAGGTTCCTCTGAACACCAACATTTCCCAATCTCTCACCATTTAAAAAATTCTCTGCTTTTCTATTTTTCCTACCAAAGTGGATAACTTCACATTTCTCCACATTATATTCCATTCGCCATGTTCTTGCCCACTCACTTAGCCTGTCTATATCCCCTTGAAACCTCCTTGCATCCTCCTCACAACTTACATTCCCTCCCAGCTTTGTATCATCAGCAAACTTGGATATATTACATTTAGTCCCCTCATCCAAATCATTGATGTAGATTGTGAATAGCTGAGGCCCAAGCACGGATCCTTGCGGTACCCCACTAGTTACCGCCTGCCAACCTGAAAATGACCCGTTTATTCCTACTCTCTGTTTTCTGTCTATTAACAGAAATATACTCAATCCATGCTAGTATATTACCCCCAATCCCATGAGCCCTAATTTTGTTTAATAACCTCTTGTGTGGCACCTTATCGAATACCTTCTGAAAATCCAAATACACCACATCCACTGGTTCCCCCTTATCTATTCTGCTAGTTACAATCTCAAAAAACTGTAACAGATTTGTCAAACACAATTTCCCTTTCATAAATCCGTGTTGAGTCTGCAATCCTATTATTATTTTCTAAGTGCCCTGTTACTATGTCCTTAATAGATTCTAGCATTTCCCCTACTAGTGATGTCAGGCTAACTGATCTGTAGTTCCCCAGTTTCTCTCTCCCTCCTTTCTTAAATAGTGGGGTTACATTTGCCACCTTCCAATCTGCGGGAACCATTCTACAATCTATGGAATTTTGGAAAATGACAACCAATGCATCCACTATCTCTATAGCCAACTCTTTCAAAACCCTAGGATGTAGGCCATCAGGTCCAGGGGATTTATCAGCTTTCAGTCCCATTAATTTCTCCAGTACTACTTTTTTACTAATACTAATTTCTTTCAGTTCTTCATTCTCGTTAGACCCTTGGTTGTCCATTATTTCCGGGAAGTTTTTTTGCGTCTTTTTCCGTGAAGACAGACACAAAGTATTTGTTTAATTTCTCTGCCATTTCCTTATTCCCCATTATAATTTCTCCTGTTTCAGCCTGTAAGGGACCCACATTTACTTTCGGTAATCTTTTCCTTTTTACATACCTATCGAAGCTTTTACAATCTGTTTTTACGTCTCTCGCTAGTTTACTCTCATATTCTATTTTCCCTTTCTTTATCAATTTCTTGGTCCTCCTTTGCTGAATTCTAAAATCCTCCCAATCCTCAGGCTTACTACTCCTTTTGGCAGCATTATAAGCTTCTTCCTTTGATCTAACACTATCTTTAACTTCTCTTGTTAGCCACAGTTGGACCACTTTTTCAGTGGGGTTTTTGTGCCTTAAACGAATGTATATTTGTTGTAAATTATGTATTAATTCTTTAAATGCTAGCCATTGCTCGTCCACTGTCCTACCTTTCCTGTCAGGGACATCCCACAGCCGCACGGTTCGGTCAGCCCCGATCGTCAGGAAGAAGGGGATACAGTTCCCCACAGCAGCACCGGAGACAGGAGCACTGTGACCCGTCAGTGTCAACACCTCGTCCGCCTGGAGGGGGCAGAGACAAGCCGTTAGTGCAAGATCCTTACACGCTTCACAAGTCATGTCCCAGTGCGAGGAGGGGTGAACGAGTTCGACCGTCGTGAGCCCTTGGCCATGAGAAATCCTGGTGGTGGCCTGAGGCCTCATAGTGTGTGTGTGTGTGCGTGCGTGCGTGCGTGCGATAGTGAGCAAGAGTGTGCGCAGTGAGTGAGCGTGGGGTGAGTGCGAGAGTGAGTAAGCACGTGCTTTGGGAGTGTGCACGGGCGAGGGAGCATGAGTGTGGGCGAGGAGCGAGAGAGGGAGGGAGAGGGAGTGAGGGAGGGAGGGGGAGGGGAAGGGGAGGGAGGGGGAGAGGGAGTGAGGGTGAGTGAGGGAGAAGGGAAACAGAATGAGGCACAGTGGGCGAGAGTGAAAACAGACAGTGTGAGAAAGAAAGTGGCAGAGAGTGCGACACACAGAGAGAGAGAGAGAGAGAGAGAGAGAGAGAGAGAGAGAGTGAGAAACAGTGTGCGAGAGAGTGGCAAAGACAGGGGTGGGGGGAGGGCGGGGAGAGAGATTAAGAGAGAGGGTTGACGAATAAAGAAAGGGTTTTTGAAGTGAAGTGCAGATGGAATGCTCACCAGCAGAGGGTGCCAGAGCCTGACGGAGCCGTCGTCACTCGCCGTCGCCACGGTCAGCCGCTCAGACAGCGCTCCTTGTTCTGTGGAGTGAAGGGACCGGGTTCAGCACCGACTCACTCGGAGACTCATCGAAACATAGAAAAATAGGAGTAGGAGTAGGCCATTCGGCCCTTCGAGCCTGCTCCGCCATTCAATATGATCATGGCTGATCCTCTATCTCAATACCATATTCCCGCTCTCTCCCCATACCCCTTGATGCCTTTTGTGTCTAGAAATCTATCTATCTCCTTCTTAAATATATTCAGTGACTTGGCCTCCACAGCCTTCTGTGGTAGAGAATTCCACAGGTTCACCACCCTCTGGGTGAAGAAATTTCTCATCTCAGTCCTAAATGTCTTACCCCCGTATCCTGAGACTGTGACCCCTCGTTCTAGACCCCCCAGCCAGGGGAAACATCTTCCCTGCATCCAGTCTGTCTAGCCCTGTCAGAATTTTATACGTTTCAGTGAGATCCCCTCTCATTCTTCTAAACTCCAGTGAATACAGGCCTAGTTGACCCAATCTCTCCTCATACGACAGTCCTGCCATCCCAGGAACCAGTCTGGTGAACCTTCGCTGCTCTCCCTCCATGGCAAGTATATCCTTTCTTACCTGTTCCCTTTGCTCTCCCCCGACAACGGCACGGACACTCTGCCGGGGTCTGGGCACGCACGGGGGTACAAGACTTTCCCCCCCCCCCCCCCCCCCCCCCCGGCACCTTACACAGGGGGACCCCATTCTTCCCACACGAGCCCCAAGACAATGGGATATTCAACCGTGGTGGGCAGCACCTCATTCCAGTCCCCCCCCAATCCTGTCCTCACCTCACTCCCGATTCTATCCTCGCCCCTGACCCCCAAAGGGCAGACGGGGGTTGTAGTGTATGTGCCTTTAAGAGCCCCATATGTGCTGTAATGCCGGTAATGGCCACTTGGGCTATATAAGCCTGTATATTGTGTTATATCCGTTAGTACCCCTCCAGACTTTGCTTAGTAAACACCTATGAACCAACTCCTGTCTTCAGCGTCTCTATCAACACACGGACACTGCAGGGGCCCCTCGGTTTTAACGTCCCGTCCGAAAGACGGCACCTCCGACAGTGCAGCGCTTCCCTCAGTATGGGCGCCGGGGAGTGTCGGCTCTGGATTATGGAGCGCGAGTCTCTGGAGTGGTGTGGGGGGGGGGGGGGGGGGGGGGGGGGGGGGCTCGAACCCACGACCTTCTGACTCAGAGGCAAGAGTGTGAGAGCCACCGAACCACAGCTGACTGCACCTGCCAGTAGTATGTTGAGCAGCGCCATGGGCATTAGTGGGGATGTGGGCAGATGCCCCCCACCTCCCCCCCGAAAAGGCCATTAAAGCCTCAAGGGCAAACGCCGTAGATTCACCAGGAGGATGCCAGGGTTGGGAATCCGTGGTGCTGAGCAGAGACGGGAGACACTGGGACTATTTCCCATTCAGCAGAGTAGGCCACGAGGAGATTTCATGGAGAATTTTTTAATTCTAGAGTGTCGATAGGATGAACGGGGAAAGACGGTTTGCTCTGGCTGGGTCGTCCGGGCTGATGGGTCATTCATTTAAAGAGGTCACGAGGAGAGAGATTGGGGCAATCTCTACACAGACAGTTTGTTTGGGGCATGGAATGCTTTGCCACAGTGACCGGCTGCGGCAGAAACCACTGCATTTTGTAACGGAAGATTGGACAGATATTTTAAATGAGGAAAATACTGGGCAGTGGGATTAGTTTGGGATTGATACAGGGCTATGGCGAGAGAGTGGGGCAGTGGGATTAGTTTGGGATTGATACAGGGCTATGGCGAGAGAGTGGGCAGTGGGGTTAGTTTGGGATTGATACAGGGCTATGGGGAGAGAGTGGGGCAGTGGGATTAGTTTGGGATTGATACAGGGCTATGGGGAGAGAGTGGGGCAGTGGGATTAGTTTGGGATTGATACAGGGCTATGGGGAGAGAGTGGGGCAGTGCGATTAGTTTGGGATTGATACAGGGCTATGGGGAGAGAGCGGGGCAGTGGGATTAGTTTGGGATTGATACAGGGCTCTCGGGAGAGTGTGGGGCAGTGGGATTAGTTTGGGATTGATACAGGGCTCTCGGGAGAGAGCGGGGCAGTGGGATTAGTTTGGGATTGACACAGAGCTATGGGGAGAGTGTGGGGCAGTGGGATTAGTTTGGGATTGATACAGGGCTACTGGGAGAGTGTGGGGCAGTGGGATTAGTTTGGGATTGATACAGGGCTATGGGGAGAGTGGGGCGGTGGGCTTATTATGGGATTGCCCTTGGGCTATGGGGAGATCAGGGATGCCCCTCGGGATGGGGGATGACGAGCCCCTCTCTCACCGCGCTCTGCCTCTACTGCAGATCCGGGTTTGTTGAAGACTGCCAGGTGATTGATGCGCTGATGGTGGGCGCGGATGGTGGTAACGGCTGCTCCGGACTCCTTCCACACCAACAGGTCCCCGGTCCCGCTGACCGACAGCACCAGGTCCGCCTGGAAGAGAAAGGGCGAGAGGACGGGGTCAGGTCTGCAACAGGCTCTTCCCCCCCACCTCCCCCATCACACTGTCACTCAGTAACCCCTCCCCCAGCACCCTGTGTTACTGACTGTATCTCTACTGATGTTAATCCAGCTCCCTCACACTGTCACTCAGTAACCCCTCCCCCAGCACCCTGTGTTACTGACTGTATCTCTACTGATGTTAATCCAGCTTCCTCACACTGTCACTCAGTAACCCCTCCCCCAGCACCCTGTGTTACTGACTGTATCTCTACTGATGTTAATCCAGCTCCCTCACACTGTCACTCAGTAACCCCTCCCCCAGCACCCTGTGTTACTGACTGTATCTCTACTGATGTTAATCCAGCTTCCTCACACTGTCACGCAGTAACCCCTCCCCCCAGCACCCTGTGTACAAAATACTTCCCACAGGGGCGGGGGGTGACGCAGGGCTCGCCAATCTCACCGACACTCTTTAATATTTACATTAATGGATTGGCAAAACTACTTGAACAATCTACAGCACCCGGCCTCACCCTATATGAATCCAAGGTTAAATTCCTCCTCTATGCCAACGACCTGGTTCTGCTGTCACCAACTAAGGAGGGTCTACAGCAGAACCTGGACCTGCTGGAGTCGTACTGCCAGACTTGGGCCCTGACAATAAATCCCCAAAAAACCAAAGTCCTTGTGTTCCAGCAAAGATCCAAACAACATGGACCCACAATAAATTTCACAGTAGGAACAACCAAAATTGAACAAACCACTCACTACACATACTTGGGCTTAAAAATCAGTTCTACGGGAAACTTCAAACTGGCTGTGAATGAACTGAAAGAGAAAGCAAGAAGGGCTTTCTATGCCATCAAAAAATCAATCCAAATAGAAATCCCAATTAGCATTTGGCTCAAAATTTTCAAATCAGTAATTGAACCAATTGCACTCTATGGCAGTGAGGCCTGGGGACCACTAACACAACAAGATTTTGCAAAATGGGACAAACACCCAATTGAGATCCTACATGCGGAATTCTGTAAAAGTATCCTCCGGACTCAAAGGAAAACAGTAAACAACGCATGCAGGGTGGAACTAGGCCAATACCCATTAATAATCACTATCCAAAAAAGAGCCACCAAATTTTGGAATCACCTACAAATGAGCAACCCCCAATGCTATCACTACGACGCCCTGAAATGCCAAGAGCTGACCATAAAGAAGAATACACTCAGTCAACTAGTCCTGGGACTCAATAAAGTAACTAATAACAATACTAACAATAACCAGTCCCAGGACAGTGACAGGGTAACACAAAGAATTCGACCCAACACAATCGTCGCTAAGCAAAAGGAAAAATATCTGTCATATTGGGCAGAAACAACAAAAACCCAAAGCAAACTCAATTGCTCCTTGGCCCTAAACAGACAATACAACATAGCTGATTACCTGACCATGGTAAAGGATAACAAACTGAGAAGAAACTTGACAAGGTACAGACTTAGCGAACATAGCCTAGCGATCGAAAAAGGCAGACACAGGCAGACCAGGCTGCCAAGAGAAGACAGGATATGCTCTCACTGCAGTCAGGGAGTAGTTGAGACAGAGATGCACTTCCTCACAGCCTGTGGAAAATATCAGGGCATCAGAGAGAATTTCTACCAAAAATTCTCACAAATATGCCCTGAATTCAGAAATCTGACTGACAACCAAAAACTCCCATTCCTACTGGGGGAGGAGAGAAGCTGTGTAACACTGGCGGCACACTATGTTACAGCTTGCCATGAACAGAGGGACAACCAGTAAACTAAGACAAGAGTATATATAAACAAGGCGAATGTATATTTATAAACTCAGGGATATACCTGTTTATACACTGTATGAATGGAACCGCGTTTATGTGTTCAACCATAAATGTATTTTGATGCTTTGGCAACATAAGATGTACCTTATCATGCCAATAAAGCGATTTGTATTGTATTATTGTATTGACTGTATCTCTACTGATGTTAATCCAGCTCCCCCACAGTCACTCAGTAACCCCTCCCCCAGCACCCTGTGTTACTGACAGTATCTCTACTGATGTTAATCCAGCTCCCTCACACTGTCACTCAGTAACCCCTCTCCCCAGCGCCCTGCGTTACTGACACTCACCATGATGCAGATCCCACTGACGGCGGAAGTATGTCCCTTTAATTCCCGGATGCACTCTCCAGAGTCTGGCTCCCACAGACGGACCGTCCCGTCATTGGAACAAGAGGCCTGTCGGCACGGAGATGTAAAAACCAATCAGAATTAAGAATCGGTCGAGAATCTTCCAGCACAGGTCAGATACAGAGTAAAGCTCCCTCTACACTGTCCCATGAAACACTCCCACGGCAGGTACAGCACGGGTTAGATACAGAGTAAAGCTCCCTCTACACTGTCCCATCAAACACTCCCAGGGCAGGTACAGCACGGGTTAGATACAGAGTAAAGCTCCCTCTACACTGTCCCATCAAACACTCCCAGGGCGGGTACATCATGGGTTAGATACAGAGTGACGCTCCCTCTACACTGTCCCATCAAACACTGCCAGGGCAGGTACAGCACGGGTTAGATACAGAGTAAAGCTCCCTCTACACTGTCCCATCAAACACTCCCGGGGCAGGTACAGCACGGGTTAGATACAGAGTAAAGCTCCCTCTACACTGTCCCATCAAACACTCCCGGGGCAGGTACAGCACGGGTTAGATACAGAGTAAAGCTCCCTCTACACTGTCCCATCAAACACTCCCGGGGCAGGTACAGCACGGGTTAGATACAGAGTAAAGCTCCCTCTACACTGTCCCATCAAACACTCCCGGGGCAGGTACAGCACGGGTTAGATACAGAGTAAAGCTCCCTCTACACTGTCCCATCAAACACTCCCGGGACAGATATAGCACGGTTCAGATACAGAGTAAAGCTCCCTCTACACTGTCCCATCAAACACTCCCAGGGCAGGTACAGCATGGGTTAGATACAGAGTAAAGCTCCCTCTACACTGTCCCATCAAACACTCCCGGGACAGATATAGCACGGTTCAGATACAGAGTAAAGCTCCCTCTACACTGTCCCATCAAACACTCCCAGGGCAGGTACAGCACGGGTTAGATACAGAGTAAAGCTCCCTCTACACTGTCCCATCAAACACTCCCAGGGCAGGTACAGCACGGGTTAGATACAGTGTAAAGCTCCCTCTACACTGTCCCATCAAACACTCCCAGGGCAGGTACAGCACGGGTTAGATACAGAGTAAAGCTCCCTCTACACTGTCCCATCAAACACTCCCAGGGCAGGTACAGCATGGGTTAGATACAGAGTAAAGCTCCCTCTGCACTGTGGGAATCTTCCCTTCCTTCAGTCTGCCTGCTCCCTCAATCGTCTCCTCGCCACTAGTCCTATCTCCACTCCCTCAGTCCGCTTCCTCATACAACCCACAGGCTTCGCAGCCTCAAGCTTGGCATCACCTGACCATTGATGCTCGATTTCCCTCTTAAGAACATAAGTAGTAAGCCAAACGGCCCCTCGAGCCTGCTCCACCATTGAATAAGATCATGGCTGATCATTGACCTTAACTCTACTTTCCCGCCCGATTCCCATATCCCTCGATTCCCCTAGAGTCCAAAAATCTCTCTCTCTCAACCTTGAATATACTCAAAGACTCAGCACCCACAGCCCTCTGGGACAGAGAATTCCAAAGACTCACAACACTCTGAGTGAAGAAATTTCTCCTCACATCAGTCTTAAATGGCCGACCCCTTATCCTGAGACTATGCCCCCTAGTTCTAGACACTCCAGCCAGGGGAAACAACCTCTCCGCATCTACCCTGTCAATCCCCCTCAGAATCTTGTATGTTTCAATGAGATCACCTCTCATTCTTCTAAACTCCAGAGAGTATCGGCCCATTCTACACAATCTCTCATCATAGGACAGCCCTCTCACCCCAGGAATCAATCTAGTGAACCTTCGTTGCTCCGCCTCCAAGGCAAGTATATCCTTCCTTAGATAAGGAGACCATAACTGTGCCCAGTACTCCAGGTGTGGTCTCCCCAAGGCCCTGTACAATTGTAGCAAGACTTCCTTACTCTTACACTCCAACCCCTTGCAATAAAGGCCAACATGCCATTTGCCTTCCTTATTGCTTGCTGTACCTGCATGCTAGCTTTCTGTGTTTCTTGCATGAGGACAACCAAATCTCTCTGAACACCAACATTTGAAAGTTTCTCACCATTTAAGAAATATTCTGTTTTTCTATTCTTCCTACCAAAGTGAATAACCTCACATTTCCCCACATTATACTCCATCTGCCACCTTACTGCCCACTCACTAGTCTATCTATATCTCTTTGCAGACTGTGTGTTGTCGTCCCATCTGCTCTCCCACCCTTCACGACCTTGCTGGTGTCCCTCACATAGGGTCATGACCTTCACCAGGGAACTGCCAATAGAAAGGCAGAAGCTAACGACCCCTTCAGTTAACCAACTTTCCCGTAAATTCCCTCTGGCGATAAGTACATATCAAGCAAACATTGCCCCAAGAGCAATACCGGACAGCTGGAAACATTGTGGTTAAAACAACAACAACTTGTATTTATGTAGTGTAGGTATTCGGGTTTACCGATGTAGGTATTGGACGAATAGGCGGTGGCGTAATGGTTATGTCACTAGGCTAGTAAGCCAGAGGCTCAGTCAAATGCTCTGAGGATATGGGTTCAAATCCCACCACGGCAGCTGGTAGAATTTAAATTCAATTCAATTTAATTCTGGAATTAAATGTTAGTCTTAGTAATGGTGACCATGATACCATTGTCGATTGTTGCAAAAACCCATCTGGTTCACTAATGCCCTTTAGGGAAGGAAATCTGCCGTCCTTACCTGGTCTGGCCTACATGTGACTCCAGACCCACAGCAATGTGGTTGACTCTTAATGCCCTCTGAAATGGCCCAGCGAGTCACTCAGTTGTAAACAACCGCTACGAAAAACAATAAGAATAAAACCGGACGGACCACCCGGCGTCGACCTCGGCACCGGAAACGACAACGGCAAACCCAGCCCTGTCGACCCTGCAAAGTCCTCCTTACCAACATCTGGGGGCTTGTGCCAAAATTGGGAGAGTTGTCCCACAGACTAGTCAAGCAACAGCCTGACAGTCATAATTACCGAATCATACCTTACAACCAATGTCCCAGACACCACCATCACCATCCCTGGGTATGTCCTGTCCCACCGGCAGGACAGACCCACCAGAGGTGGTGGCACCGTGGTATACAGTCAGGAGGGAGTAGTCCTGGGAGTCCTCAACATTGACTCAGGACCCCATGAGGTCTCATGGCATCAAGTCAAACATGGGTAAGGAAACCTCCTGCTAATTACCACCTACCGCCCTCCCTCAGCTGATGAATCGGTACTCCTTCATGTTGAACACCAATTGGAAGAAGCACTGAGAGTAGCAAGGGCACAAAATGTCCTCTGGGTGGGGGACTTCAATGTCCATCACCAAGAGTGGCTCGGTAGCACCACAACTGACCGAGCTGGCCGAGTCCTAAAGGACATAGCTGCCAGACTGGGTCTGCGACAGGTGGTGAGGGAACCAACAAGAGGGAAAAACCTACTTGATCTCGTCCTCACCAATCTACCTGTTGCAGATGCATCTGTCCATGACAGCATTGGTGGAAGTGACCACCGCACAGTCCTTGTGGAGACGAAGTCCCGTCTTCATGTTGAGGATACCCTCCACCGTGTTGTGTGGCACTACCACCGTGCTAAATGGGACAGATTTCTAACAGATCTGGCAACTCAAAACTGGGCATCCATGAGGCGCTGTGGGCCATCAGCAGCAGCAGAATTGTATTCAACCACAATCTGTAACCTCATGGCCCGGCATATCCCTCACTCTACCATTACCATCAAGCCGGGAGATCAACCCTGGTTTAACGAAGAGTGCAGGAGAGCATGCCGGGAACAGCACCAGGCATACCGAAAAATGAGGTGTCAACCTGGTGAGGCTACAACGCAGGACTACTTGCATGCCAAACAATGGAAGCAACATGCGATAGACAGAGCTAAGCGATCTCACAACCATCGGATCAAATCAAAGCTCTGCAGTCCTGCCACATCCAGTCGTGAGTGGTGGTGGACAATTAAACAGTTAACAGGAGGAGGAGGCTCCAAAAATATCCCCATCCTCAATGATGGTGGAGCCCAGCACGTGACTGCAAAAAACAAGGCTGAAGCATTTGCAACCATCTTCAGCCAGAAGTGCCGAGTGGATGATCCATCTCGGCCTCCTCCTGAGGTCCCCAGCATCACAGATGCCAATCTTCAGCCCATTCAATTCACTCCACGTGATGTCAAGAAACGGCTGAAGACACTGGATACTGCAAAGGCTATGGGCCCTGACAACATTCCGGCAATAGTACTGAAGACTTGTGCTCCAGAACTAGCTGCGCCCCTAGCGAAGCTGTTCCAGTACAGCTACAACACTGGCATCTACCCGGCAATGTGGAAAATTGCCCAAGTATGTCCTGTCTACAAAAAGCAGGACAAATCTGACCCGGCCAATTACCGTCCCATCAGTCTACTCTCAATCATCAGCAAAGTGATGGAAGGTGTCGTCGACAGTGCTATTAAGCGGCACTTACTCAGCAATAACCTGCTCACTGACGCCGTTTGGGTTCCGCCAAGACCACTCGGCTCCCGAACTCATTACAGCCTTGGTCCAAACATGGACAAAAGAGCTGAACTCAAGAGATGAGGTGAGAGTGACTGCCCTTGACATCAAGGCAGCATTTGATCGAGTGTGGCATCAAGGAGCCCGAGCAAAACTGAAGTCAATGGGAATCAAGGGGAAAACTCTCCATTGGTTGGAATCATACCTAGCACAAAGGAAGTTGGCTGTGGTTGTTGGAGGTCATTCATCTCAATCACATGACATCACTGCAGGAGTTCCTCAGGGCAGTGTCCTAGGCCCAACCATCTTCAGCTGTTTCATCAATGACCTTCCCTCCATCATAAGGTCAGAAGTGGGGATGTTCGCTGATGATTGCACAGTGTTCAGCACCATTCGAGACTCGTCAGATACTGACGCAGTCCGTGTCCATATGCAACAAGACCTGGACAACATTCAGACTTGGGCTGACAAGTGGCAAGTAACATTCGCACCACACAAGTGCCAGGCAATGACCATCTCCAACAAGCGAGACTCTAACCATCTCCCCTTGACATTCAATGGCATTACCATCGCTGAATCCCCCACTATCAACATCCTGGGGGTTACCATTGATCAGAAACTGAACTGGACCAGCCATATAAATACTGTGGCTACAAGAGCAGGCCAGAGGCTGGGAATTCTGCGGCGAGTGTCTCACCTCCTGACTCCCCAAAGCCTTTCCACCATCTACAAGGCACAAGTCAGGAGTGTGATGGAATACTCTCCACTTGCCTGGATGAGCGCAGCTCCAACAACACTCAAGAAGCTCGACACCATTCAGGATAAAGCAGCCCGCTTGATTGGCACTCCATCCACCACCTTAAACACTCACTCCCTCCACCACCGGCACACTGTGGCTGCAGTGTGTACCATCTACAAGATGCACTGCAGCAACTCGCCAAAGCTCCTTCAACAGCACCTTCCAAACCCACGACCTCTACCACTTAGAAGGACAAGGGCAGCAGACGCATGGGAACATCACCACCTACAAGTTCCCCTCCAAGCCACACACCATCCTGACTTGGACCTGTATCGCCGTTCCTTCACTGTCGCTGGGCCAAAATCCTGGAACTCCCTTCCTAACAGCATTGTGGGTGTACCTACACCATATGGACTGCAGCGGTTCAAGAAGGCGGCTCACCACCATCTTCTCAAGGGCAATTAGGGATGGGCACTAAATGCAGGCCTAGCCAGTGACGCCCACATCCCATCAATGAATAAAAAAAATAAAAAAATAATCGAGTTCGACTCCAGGAGAACAATCATAAAGGTTTTTAATGCAGGAACAGAGGAATTCTAACAGGTTGCAGAGCTAGGTACAGGAGAGCCATAAAATAGGTCTTCACCAGACGGAGACGCCACGAGGACTGAGTAGGCAGTCCCGTGGATTGCGTGATGATGTCATCGTGTTCTTCCCACGCTTGGGTAGTCACATGACTTGCGCGAGGACGTCATCGCGTTTGCCCGCGCTTGGGACGATCACGTGATGTGCGACGTGACGTCATCGTGTTAACCCGCGTCATCGCGTTCGACCGCGCTCCCAAAGGAGGAAAGCCCCGCACCGGCTACATCGTTATGTTAAAGGGAATTATGTCCGGTAAGTAAGGGACACTCGGTGGTACCGCTACATGCGCCCCCCCAGAATTCGCTTTAACGGTCGGCGTCAAACGATGAGATGGTCTGACGAGCCTGTCCGAACGACTCCTGTAGTCTCGAGACGGAGACTGCTGGGTGGCTGACGGTCTGGCGGGCGGTCGTACTTGGGTTGGCGTAACGACGATGGGTGGCCGGTGGTCTCGGCGGTCATGCTGTCTTGACTTGGCGGGCGAGGTCCAAATATGTGCTGGTCGTGAGCGGGTCCTTGCGTGCGTCGTGGCGGATAAAACTTATCCAGCCTTGCGAAGGACCGTGGCGTCATGGCGAATAAAATGTATTCAGCCATGCGAAGGACCGTGGAAGCGTGTGACCTCTGTAGCCCGTGGTTCGAAGCGGGCGCCGGGGCAAAACAGCTGGCCGCGTCATAGAGACTGGCAGGTTGGGCAGACGCGGACCATGGCTCTGTCATTGTTGGGAAAAGGTCCCCAGTCTGACGAAATCTGCAGGAACGCCGAACGGGTGATCCAGGAGGAAAAAAAACGTGGGTCTGGGCAGGTCGGTGAACTCACTGACAGTCGAGCGAACTCTTCGGCAGTCGGGAACGCACGGAGCGGTGCGTGCCGTAGTGCTACTACAGTAACACAGAAGAGAGTGAACCGTTGCTGCGTTGATCAGTGATCGGTGATGACAGCAATTTTCGCGTGGCCGATCGCGGCCGTGGGATGCCCATTGGACCCGTCCTCGATGGTCGCAGCGTCAGTAGATGTTTGCTTTCGTTGAGGGGAAAACTGCAGAGAGGGCGGCAACGCTTCTAGTTGTTGATGATTTCGGTAGGGGGAAAAACTGCCGGGAGGGCGGCAACGCTTCGCCGTCGTGCCGAAAAGCGCGGTAGAAAAGACAGACCAGCAGGCTGACGGGCTGGTGCGGCGTCTGCGAGGGGGCGGGTCCTCGGGGGTTGCGAGGGGGCGGGTCCTCGGGGGTTGCGTCCTCGGGGGTTGCGAGGGGGCGGGTCCTCGGGGGATGCGAGGGGGCGGGTCCTCGGGGGTTGCGAGGGGGGCGGGTCCCCGTGGGTTGCGAGGGGCGGGTCCTCGGGGGTTGCGTCCTCGGGGGTTGCGAGGGGGCGGGTCCTCGGGGGTTGCGAGGGGGCGGGTCCTCGGAGGTTGCGAGGGGTGGTTTGCGAGGACTGAGTCTTCGTGGCCTCTCTGCCAGGGCGCGCTCTGATCCTGTGAGCCCATAAACGTGCTGTACCCGTGCTGTGAGGGTGTTATACTTGCTGTTCTGCCGTGGGGTTGTTGAAGAGGCTGACGCTCCTAAAGTCGGTAGAGCTGTAGAAAACGGAGACCGTATCCAGATACGTGGTCTGCGCCGTATCAATGTTGCACAGGGCGAACGGGGCTTCTACCAGGATAAAGCACGAGGGCGGTTGTTGCTCTCAGTGTTGCAGTAGCTGAGCGAAACGGCTGTAGCTTCCAGGCGTGCTTCTTTCGTGAAAGATGTTCACGAAAAGTCGGGGTCCGGCTGCGCTGTTTTCGTGAAAAATGTTCACGAAAAACGGGGTCACCAATGTAGGTATTGATGAGCTCCCGCCCTCACATCGTTGGTCACCAATTGTAAGAATTGGTGTTCGTCGGTTGTTGTTCGACTTCTGTGAAAACGTTCACAGAGACGGGGTTCAGGCTGGGCGCTTCTTCCGTGAAAAACGTTCACGGAGACGGGGTCACCAATTGTAGGTATTCGGGTTTACCGATGTAGGTATTGGACGAATTCCTACTTAATAATCGAGTTCGACTCCAGGAGAACAATCATAAAGGTTTTTAATGCAGGAACAGAGGAATTCTAACAGGTTGCAGAGCTAGGTACAGGAGAGCCATAAAATAGGTCTTCACCAGACGGAGACGCCACGAGGACTGAGTAGGCAGTCCCGTGGATTGAGTGATGACGTCATCGCGTTCTTCCCGCGCTTGGGTAGTCACGTGACTTGCGCGATGACGTCATCGTGTTTGCCCGCGCTTGGGACAGTCACGTGATGTGCGACGTGACGTCATCGCGTTAACCCGCGTCATCGCGTTCGCCTGCGCTCCCAAAGGAGGAAAGCCCTGCACCGGCTACATCGTTACGTTAAAGGGAATTATGACCGGTAAGTAAGGGACACTCGGTGGTACCGCTACAATAGTACCTTTAACACAGTAAAATGCCCCAAGGCACTTCACAGGAGAGATTATCAGACAACATTTGACACTGAGCCACTGAAGGAGATATTCGGACAAGTGATCAAAAGCTTGGTCAATGAGGCAGGTTTTAAAGAGTGTCTTAAAGGAGGAGAGAGGGGCGGAGTGGTATGGGGAGGGAATTCCAGAGCTTGGGGCCCAGGCAGCTGAAGGCACGGCCGCCGATGGTGGGGTGATTAAAATCGGTGTTGCGCCAGAGGCCAAAATTAGAGGAGTGCAGAGATCTGGGAGGGTTGTAGGGCTGGAGGAGATTACAGAGATCTGGGAGGGTTGTGGGGCTGGAGGAGATTAGAGAGATCTGGGAGGGTTGTGGGGCTGGAGGAGATTAGAGAGATCTGGGAGGGTTGTGGGGCTGGAGGAGATTACAGAGATCTGGGAGGGTTGTAGGGCTGGAGGAGGTTACAGAGATCTGGGAGGGTTGTGGGGCTGGAGGAGATTACAGAGATCTGGGAGGGTTGTGGGGCTGGAGGAGATTAGAGAGATCTGGGAGGGTTGTAGGGCTGGAGGAGATTACATAGATCTGGGTGGGTTGTGGGGCTGGAGGAGATTACAGAGATAGGGAGGGTTGTGGGGCTGGAGGAGATTACAGAGATCTAGGAGGGTTGTGGGGCTGGAGGAGATTACAGAGATCTGGGAGGGTTGTAGGGCTGGAGGAGGTTACAGAGATCTGGGAGGGTTGGGAGGCTGGCGGAGATTACAGAGATCTGGGAGGGTTGTGGGGCTGGAGGAGGTTACAGAGATAGGGAGGGTTGTGGGGCTGGAGGAGGTTACAGAGATCTGGGAGGGTTGTGGGGCTGGAGGAGGTTACAGAGATAGGGAGGGTTGTGGGGCTGGAGGAGGTTACAGAGATCTGGGAGGGTTGTGGGGCTGGAGGAGGTTACAGAGATCTGGGAGGGTTGTGGGGCTGGAGGAGGTTACAGAGATCTGGGAGGGTTGTGGGGCTGGAGGAGGTTACAGAGATAGGGAGGGTTGTGGGGCTGGAGGAGGTTACAGAGATCTGGGAGGGTTGTGGGGCTGGAGGAGGTTACAGAGATAGGGAGGGTTGTGGGGCTGGAGGAGGTTACAGAGATAGGGAGGGTTGTGGGGCTGGAGGAGGTTACAGAGATCTGGGAGGGTTGTGGGGCTGGAGGAGGTTACAGAGATCTGGGAGGGTTGTGGGGCTGGAGGAGGTTACAGAGATCTGGGAGGGTTGTGGGGCTGGAGGAGGTTACAGAGATCTGGGAGGGTTGTGGGGCTGGAGGAGGTTACAGAGATCTGGGAGGGTTGTGGGGCTGGAGGAGGTTACAGCAGACTCACCACGTATTGAGGGGCCCAGGTGCAATCGGTAATCCAGTCCCGGTGACAGGCAAGCAGAGACCGGGAGACGCGGCCAGGGAGAGTTGCGAGGTCCCAGAACAGGAGGCTCTGCCAAAACAAAAGGTGTCAAACTCGCACGACAAGACTTTTAACACCGACTCATCCAATTACTTTCGTAGCCGGCGCCAATTTGCTCGGGGGTTCCACAGGAGTGGGACGCCCTCTGACCCCTCACCCCGTCCCTCGCGTGCGCAAGCCCAGACAGTGGGAGCCGGCAGAGTCTCCAACTACAAAGGCAACACCTCAGCCCAGCCCCAATCCTGTTCTTGTCTGATCCCCCCACCAACCCCCCTCCCCACCCCCTATAGTTTCTTGCAGGTGTCACTGTTTGGCGCTCAGGAGCAGGAACCCAGGACCCACGAGGTGAAAGGTCAGTGTCTGACCTACTGACCCCCACCCAGTCCCCCATCAAAAAGAGACGACCTCAGCCCACTCTGTCTGGGGCTGTGTTTGACTCCAGGTCACAGAGGGTGAAAGGTCAGTATCTGACCCATTGACCCCCCCCCCCCCCCCCACCCAGAGAGAGCAGACCTTTATCCCCCTGTCTGGGGCTGTGTTTGACTCCAGGTCACAGAGGATGAAAGGTCAGCGTGTCTGACCCCTTGACCCCCATCCAGAGAGAACAGACCTTCATTCTCCTGTCTGGGGCTGTGTTTGACTCCAGGTCACAGAGGGTGAAAGGTCAGCGTGTCTGACCAGTAGCGGCCCTGTGGACGATCGGAATGTAGGCCGGTGGAGTCGCCGCTCCCTCCCCAGCCTCACCTACCTTGTCCTTGCTGCCGGTCACCAGCTGGAGCCCGTTGGGGCTAAAGGAGCAGCAGGTGACCGAGTCTGAGTGACGTCTCAGCACGCAGGCCGGGGACACCTCCACGCGGCCCTTCTGGTCGATCAGCTCGGCCAGCGTCCAGAGCAGGACGGTGAAATCATCTGGGGAAAGAGTGCGGAGACGGGCGGTGAGAGCAGGCAGGCAAGGGAAAGGGGAACAGGAGGGGGGGAAAATCAGGAAGCGACAGAGCCAGGGAATGGGGAACAGGAGGAGGGGAAATCAGTGAGCGACAGAGCCAGGGAAAGGGAACAGGAGGGGAATCGAGGAGCAACAGAGCCAGGGAAAGGGAACAGGAGGGGGGAAATCAGGGAGCAACAGAGCCAGGGAAAGGGAACAGGAGGGGGGAAATCAGTGAGCGACAGAAACAGGGAACAGGACCGGGATCAGGGAGCAACAGAAACAAGGAATGAGAACAGGAGGTGGTACAGGGAGTGACAGAGCCAGGGAAAGGGAACAGGAGGGGGATCAGGGAGCGACAGAAACAAGGAAAGGAAACAGGAGGGGGGAAATCAGGGAGCGACAGAAACAGGGAACAGGAACAGGAGGGGATAAGGAAGCAACAGAGAGGGAAAGGCAAGTGTGCCCATGAAACCGTACCCCAGGGAGAATCAGTGTCTCAGAGAGGATTATGGGGAAGGCGAATTGGCGAGCAATATGAAAGGTGTTAACCGTTACCTGAGGCAGAAGCCAGGAATTGTTCGGAGTGAGACAGGGACACCGGGGGTCTCGTGTGTCCCCGACAGCGGCACGCACACCTCGCCCTGGAGCCCCGCAGATGCCACACTCGTACAATGTTGTCGTCCGAGCCCGAGGCCAAGAACTCCTCGCCATCCAACCACTGCAGGCATCGCACGGGCACCTGCAGGACATTACACTCCGCAGCCAGGGCTCCTGGGTTCACAGAGACGACAGAGTGAGAACCGGCAACGAGAGAGAGAGAAAGAGAGAGAGAGAGAGGCCGTACGGCCCACAGACCGGCCTCTCCCTGGAAAATCTCAACCCCACCCACTCAACACATCCCTTGTCCTTCAATCCACCCACCCACCATTTCCCCATATCCCTCAATCCCACCCACCTCCCCATATCCCTCAATCCCACCCACCATCTCCCCATATCCCTCAATCTCACCCACATCCCGCCCACCGTCTCCCCATATCCCTCAATCCCGCCCACCGTCTCCCCATATCCCTCAATCACACCCACCGTCTCTCCATATCCCTGAATCCCACCCAGTCTCCCCATATCCCTCAATCCCACCTACCCACCATCTCTGCATAGCCCTCAATCCCACCCACCTTCTCCCCATAACCCTCAATCCCACCTACCCACCGTCTCTCCATAGCCCTCAATCCCACCCACCTTCTCCCCATAGCCCTCAATCCCACCCACCTTCTCCCCATAACCCTCAATCCCACCCACCGTCTCCCCATATCTCTCAATCCTACCCACCTTCTCACCATATCCCTCAATCCCACCTCCTCTCACTATCCCTGACCCACACCTACTCTGTCTGGGGCTGGCTCTGATCCCAGGTCCCAGAGGGTGAAACGTCAGTGTCTGACCCGATGACACCACCCAGGTCCCCATCAGAGCCCTTCCGCCCCCTCTGATGGGTAGCATTTGACCCCACGTCCCAGAAAGGTGCACCAGCGTTCCTCTAACACATACCTGTTTCAAGGTGAAAGATTTTCACCTGGTTGCTGTGGTAACCGACAGCCATCAGCGCGCCATTCTTACTGACAGACACGCACAGGGCAGCGGAGGGCTCGTCTGCACTGTACTCACCCAAGGCTCGTCCCAGAGTCCCGGACCAGATCCGAACCTGGAGAACACAACATCAGTGTGGGGCTTCATTTATTCTCCCAAACTCCCTTCCCCTTCTACCCCCCCAATCCCGCCCCGACCCAAGTTTTTTAAAATTTGTTTTTATGGGATGTGGGCGTCGCTGGCAAGGCCAGCATTTATTGCTCATCCCTAGTTGCCCTCGAGAAGGTGGTGGTGAGCCGCCTTCTTGAACCGCTGCAGTCTGTGTGGTGAAGGTTCTCCCACGGTGCTGTTAGGTAGGGTGTTCTAGGATTTTGACCCAGCCACGATGAAGGATTGGCCAATATATTTCTAAGTCAGGATGGTGTGTGACTTGGAGGGGAACTTGGAGCTGGTGGTGTTCCCATGTGCCTGCTGCCCTTGTCGTTCTAGGTGGAAGAGATCCCGGGTTTGGGAGGTGCTGCCGAAGAAGCCTTGGCGAGTTGCTGCAGTGCATCTTGTAGATGGTACACACTGCAGCCACGGTACGCCGGTGGTGGAGGGAGTGAATGTTTAAGGTGGTGGATGGGGTGCCAATCAAGCGAGCTGCTTTGTCCTGGATGGTGTCGAGCTTCTTGAGTGTTGTTGGAGCTGCACTCATCCAGGCAAGTGGAGAGTATTCCAGCACACTCCTTACTTGTGCCTTGTAGATGCTGGAAAGGCTTTGGGGAGTCAGGAGGTGAGACACTCGCCGCAGAATACCCAGCCTCTGACCTGCTCTTGTAGCCACAGTATTTATGTGGCTGGTCCAGTTAAGTTTCTGGTCAATGGTGACCCCCAGGATGTTGATGGTGGGGGATTCGGTGATTGTAATGCCATTGAATGTCAAGGGGCGGTGGTTAGATGCTCGCTTGTTGGAGATAGTCATTGCCTGGCACTTCTGTGGCGCGAATGTTACCTGCCACTTATCAGCCCAAGCCTGAACGTCGTCCAGGTCTTGTTGCACACACCTTCCAGTAGGAATCACTGCACAGTGGTCACAGCACAGTGTGCTTGCTGACCTACATTGGCACCCGGTCCAGCAACGTCTTGATTTTAAAATCTTCATCCTGGTGTTCAAATCGCTCCTCGCCCCCTCCCCATCTCTGCAACCTCCTCCAGCCCTGCAACCCGGCAAGGTCTCTGCGCTCCTCCAATTCTGGCCTCCTGCGCATCCCCTGATTTTAATCGCTCCACCATTGGCAGCCGTGCCTTCAGCTGCCTGGGCCCTAAACTCTGGAATTCCCTCCCTAAACCGCTCCGCCTCGCTCCCCTCCTTTAAAACGCTCCTCAGAACTTGTCTCTTTGACCAAGCTTTTGGTCACCTGTCCTAATATCGCATGTGGCTCGGGGTCAAGTTTTGTTAACGCTCCTGTGACGCTCCTTGGGACCTTTTACTGCGTTAAAGGTGCTATATAAATGCAAGCTGTTATAACGGATGAGAAAGGCCATTCGATCCATCTGATACCAACAGAACCCCTCAGTGCTGAACGTAATCTAAGACAGTAGAAGTGTACGATCTTCTGGAAACAGATTTAGGCGCACTGGGGGATTGAGCCAAACAATGGCAATAAGAACAGGAGGAGGCCATTCAGCCCCTCGAGCCTGTTCCGCCATTCATTGAGATCATGGCTGATCTGTGACCTAACTCCATATACCTGCCTTTGGCCCATATCCCTTAATACCTTTGGTTAACAAAAATCTATCAATCTCCAATTTAAAATTAACAACTGATCTAACACCAATTGCCGTTTGCGGAAGAGAGTTCCAAACTTCTACCACCCTTTGTGTGTAGAAGTGTTTCCTAATTTCACTCCTGAAAGGTCTGGCTCTAATTTTTAGACTATGCCCCCAGTCCTAGAATCCCCAACCAGCGGAAATAGTTTCTCTCTATCTACCCTATCTGTTCCCCTTAATATCCTGAAAACTTTGATCAGATCACCCTGAACCTTCTAAATTCCAGGGAATACAACCCTAATTTGTGTAATCTCTCCTCGTAACTTAACCCTTGAAGTCCGGGTATCATTCTGGTAAACCTACGCTGCACTCCCTCCAAGGCCAATATATCCTTCCTAAGGTGTGGTGCCCAGAACTGCTCACAGTACTCCAGGTGTGGTCTAACCAGGGTTTTGTACAGCTGCAGGGTAACTTCTACCCCCTTGTACTCTAGTCCTCGAGATATAAAGACCAGTGCTCCATTAGCCTTTTTGATTATTCTCTGTACCTGTTCTTGACATTTTAATGATCGATGTACCTGGACCCCCGAGTCTTTTTAGCTTTTCACCATTTAGTAAGTACCCTGTTCTCTCCTTTTTAGATCCAAAGTGGATGACCTCACATTAGCCTACACTGAAATCCATTAGCCACAGTTTTGCCCATTCACTTAATCTGTTGATGTCTCTTTTGTAATTTTATGCTTCCATCTACACTGCCTACAAGGCCGCCTATCTTTGTGTCATCAGCAAGTTTGGATATGTGGCTTTCTATCCCATCATCTAAGTCGTTAATAAACACGGTGAATAGTTGAGGCCCTGCAGGACACCACCAGTCACATCCTGCCAATTTGAGTAGCTACCCATTATCCCCACTCTCTGTCTCCTGCCGCTCAGCCAATTTCCTAACCAGGTCAATAATTTGCCCTGAATTCCATGGGCTTCAACCTTAGTTAACAGTGGCATTTAACCTCGACGACTGCAGTGTGAGAAAGAAAGAGCGAAAGGCTTGCATTTGTTCAGTGCCTTTCACGATCTCAGAACGTCCCAAAGTGCCAATTAAGTACTTTTTTTTTGGAAGTGTAGTCACTGCTGTAATGTAGGAAACGTGGCAGCCAATTTGCACACATCAGGTAATCTGTTTTGGGGATGCTGGTCTCTTCTTCGAAATACTGCCATGGGATCCTTCCCGGACAGAACGGTGTCCCTTGACTTGTACTGAAGGGTTCTATTAATACAACCCAATACCCTGTCTGCTTCAGCTGTGGCCTACCTGCATTGGTTATGAACCTGGAGTGATCTGTGCACAACAACACCTGGATCCCTTTCTCTCTCGACCGATTCTGGTATTGGTATTCTGTGCTGGTCATGCCTACATGCACGGCGTGTCAGCTCAGTGGGTGTCTCACTCTCACCTCTGAGTCAGAAGGTCGTGGGTTCGAGCCCCCGCCCTCTCCAACCCACCCCACCCCCGGAGACTCGAGCCTCATAATCCAGGGCCGACACTCTCGGTGCCAGTACTGAGGGAGCGCTGCATCTTTGGAGGTGCCGTTAAACCGAGGGCCCCGTCTGCCCTCTCGGGTGGGCGTAAAAGATCCCACGACCACTATTGGAGGAAGAGTTCTCCCCGGTGTCCTGAGGCCAATATTTATCCCTCAACCAACATCAACTAAAACAGATGATCTGGTCATTATCACGTTGCTGTTTGTGGGATCCTGCTGTGCATACATTGCCTGCAGCGTTCCCCACATTACAACAGTGAGCACACTTCAAGAGTACGTCACTGGCTGTAACGCGCTTGAAAGGTGAAAGGTCATGAAAGGTGCGGCAGAAATGGAGGCTGCGTACTCTCACTTTTGGGGGGGCTCAGCATCGTGACAACCCCGCCACCCAACGCCCTCCTTACGCTGACTCCCGGCTCCGGGAGATCTACCGTCCTACCTGGTGGTCCTCCCCGGTGGTGAGCAGGTAGCGCCCGTCGGCGATGAATCGCAGCGCGGTGACGGGGCCCCAGTGGGCAAGGTAACCGCCCGCCTCCAACCCCGAGGCGACCGACCAGAGGCGCACGTCTCCCAGCAGCGAGGCCGAGGCGAGGTAATCTCCAGACGGGGCGTAGGTCACAGCTCGCACTGAGGCCGGGTGTCCCTGCAACACCTGAGGGGGGAAGAGACAGATAGAAGAGGAGGTATTAGGAAGGCTTCCCGGTATTTCCCCAACAACCTTCCCACCAGTCCATCCCCTTCCCCCGCCCCTCCCCAGGGTACAGGATCCACGGGCCCCTCCCCCTCTCTCCACCACCCCCCCGCCCCGGGGTACGGGATCCACGGGCCCCTCCCCGGGGTACGGGATCCACGGGCCCCTCCCCCGCCCCGGGATCCACGGGCCCCTCCCCCTCCCCGGGATCCACGGGCCCCTCGCCCTCCCCGGGATCCACGGGCCCCTCCCCCTCCCCGGGGTACAGGATCCACGGGCCCCTCCCCCTCCCCGGGGTACGGGATCCACGGGCCCCTCCCCCTCCACGGGATCCACGGGCCCCTCCCCCTCCACGGGATCCACGGGCCCCTCCCCCTCCCCTGGGTACGGGATCCACGGGCCCCTCCCCTTCCCCGGGGTACGGGATCCACGGGCCCCTCCCCTTCCCCGGGGTACGGGATCCACGGGCCCCTCCCCGGGGTACGGGATCCACGGGCCCCTCCCCCTCCCCGGGGTACGGGATCCACGGGCCCCTCCCCCTCCCCCAAGCGGTAGCTGGTACTCACCGACACGAGGCTCGCCCTCACCCAGTTCCAGATTCTGACCGTCCGGTCCCAGCTCCCTGTGGCCAGCAGTTGACCCTCGGGATGAAAGGTCACACAGTTGAGGGGGTGGGGATTGGCCAGCGCGACGTTGAGCTTCCCCGTGGCCACCACCCAGACCTAAAACACAAAATCGGTTGACGCTGTAAGTAACGGGGGGCGCTCAGGGTCGGTCGTGGATTCATTCGTCACTGACTTTCGACCCTCCGCGACCTGGGGTCAAATCCAGCCCCAGACAGATGGGGGGGGGGGGGGGGGGGCGGGGGGAGCAGAAGGTCTCTTCTCTCTGATGGGGGACTGGGTGGGGCAGTGGGTCAGACATTGACCTGCCCCCACCACACAGTACTGCCCCCCCGGTTATCAAAATCCATGACGAGGCCTTGGACAACGTGGACCACTTTCCATACCTCGGGAGCCTACTGTCAACAAGGGCAGACGTCGATGACGAAGTCCAACACCGCCTTCAGTGTGCCAGTGCAGCCTTCGGTCGCCTGAGGATGAGAGCATTTGAAGACCAGGACCTCAAACCCGGCACTAAGCTCATGGTCTACAGAGCAGCAGTGATACCCGCCCTGCTGTATGCCTCAGAGACATGGGCCATGTACAGCAGGCACCTCAAAGCACTGGAGAGGTACCACCAATGCTGCCTCCGCAAGATCCTGCAAATCCATTGGCAGGATAGGCGCACCAATGTCAGTGTTCTCACTCAGGCCAACATCCCCAGCATCGAAGCTCTGACCACGCTCGATCAGCTCCGATGGACGGGTCACATTGTCCGCATGCCCGATACAAGACTCCCAAAACAAGCGCTCTACTCGGAGCTCCGGCACGGCAAGAGAGCCCCAGGTGGGCAGAGGAAACGCTTCAAGGACACCCTCAAAGCCTCCTTGAAAAAGTGTAACATCCCCACTGACACCTGGGAATCCCTGGCCCAAGACCGCACAAAGTGGAGGAGAAGCATCCGGGAAGGCGTCGAACACCTCGAGTCTCTTCACCGGGAGCAAGCGGAAGCCAAGCGCAAACAGCGCACGTCAACCCAAGCACCCCGCCCACCCGCCCCTTCAACCACCGTCTGCCCCACCTGTGACAGAGACTGTAGGTCCCACATTGGACTCATCAGTCACCCGAGAACTCATTGTTAGTGGAAGCAAGTCATCCTCGGTTCCAAGGGACTGCCTAAGAAGAAGAAGGGTCAGACACTGACCTTTCACCCTCTGGGACCTGGGCTCAAATCCAGTCCAGACACACGTGCTGAAGCTCTTCTGGCTCCACTAAGTTCTTATTGAATCCACATCACAAACTGACTTGCATTTATATAGCGCCTTTCGCAACCTTAGGATGTCCCAAAGTGCTTTACAGCCAATGAAGTATTTTTCTGAAGTGCACAGCAAGCTCCCACAAACAGCAATGTGATAATGACCAGATCATCTGTTTTAGTGATGTTGAGTGAGGGATAAATATTGGATGGGACACCGGGGAGAACGCCCCCCTGCTCTTCTTCGAAATAGTGCCATGGGGTCTTTCACGTCCACCTGGGAGAGCAGACGGGGCCTGGGTTTAACATCTCATCTGAAAGACGGCATCTCTGACAATGCAGCGCTCCCTCAGCACTGCACTGGAGTGTCGGCCCTGGATTTGTGTGCTCGGGCAGCACGGTGGCATAGTGGTTAGCACTGTTGCCTCACAGCGCCAGAGACCCGGGTTCGAATCCGGCCTCGGGCGACTGTCTGTGTGGAGTTTGCACATTCTCCCCGTGTTTGCGTGGGTTTCCTCCGGGTGCTCCGGTTTCCTCCCACAGTCCAAAGATGTGCGGGTTAGGTTGATTGGCTATCATAAATTGACCCTTAGTGTTAGGGGGATTAAATACGTGGGGTTACAGGGATAGGGTGGGATATGTGTTGGTGTAGGGGTTACGGGGATCGGGTGGGATATGTGTCGGTGCAGGCTCGATGGGCCGAAATGGCCTCTATCTGCACTGTGGCGTTTCTGTGATTCTGTGATTCTGTGATTCTCTGGAGTGGGACTTGAACCCACGACCTTCTGGCTCAGAGGCAAGGGCGCCACCCACTGAGCCACGGCCAACACCGGTCCCTAACCTGTCGGCAGTTCTCATGGCGACGGTAACAGTGGCTTCAGTAAGAAGTGAGATGAAGAGGGGTGGGAGGAGGCTCGTGTGGAGTATGGCCCGTGTCTGTGCTGTAAATAACATGTGATCTAAGCAGCCCCGCAGGGCACTGTTCCCATCAACCTGAGAGTGGTCGGGCAGCCCGCTGGGGGTCCCGGCGCAGACCTCCACGGGTCCCGCACCGGTGAGCCATGCATGGAATTTTATACAGGCCGTGCAGCCCGTTAAAAGGGGCGCGCACCCAAAAAAAATTACAGAGAACATTGCCACAGGGCACTATCGGGCATCCCTCCGTTGGAATCGAACCCTGAATGGACTTGCTGCAGACACTGGGTGAATACAGGAGCCAAGTGTGCAGTCACCGGGCACAGGCGCGCACACAGAACCTACCTTCACCGCCCGATCCCAGGAACATGTCGCCAGATGTTTCCCGTCAGGGCTTAGTGCGCATCCCGTTATCCGGTCACTGTGGCCATCGATCAGCAGCAGCCTGTGGAGACAAAGAGACCTGGTGTGGGAGCCTGGGAGTACAGAGACTACACCCGGAGCTTCGCTCTCTCTCCAAACAGTGCTGTCCCTGCCCTGGGAGTGTTTGATGGGACAGTGTAGAGGGAGCTTTACTCTGTATCTAACCTGTGCTGTCCCTGCCCTGGGAATGTTTGGTAGGACAGTGTAGAGGGAGCTTTACTCTGTATCTAACCCGTGCTGTACCTGCCCTGGGAGTGTTTGATGGGACAGTGTAGAGGGAGCTTTACTCTGTATCTAACCCTTGCTGTACCTGTCCTGGGAGTGTTTGATGGGACAGTGTAGAGGGAGCTTTACTTAAGGTTTTGCTTTCGATAAGGTCCCACATAAGAGATTAGCGTGCAAATTTAAAGCACACGGGATTGGGGGTAAGGTACTGTCTTGGATAGAGAACTGGTTGGCAGACAGGAAGCAAAGAGTTGGAATAAACAGGTCTTTTTCCGAGTGGCAGGCAGTGACTAGTGGGGTACCGCAGGGATCGGTGCTAGGACCCCAGCTATTCACAATATATATAAATGATCTAGATGAGGGAACTAGAAGTAATATCTCCAAGTTTGCAGACGACACAAAGCTGGGTGGGCGTGTGTGCTGTGAGGAGGATGCTGAGAAACTCCAGTATGATTTGGACAGGTTGGGTGATTATACTGCATTTGCCATGCATCTGCCCAATGTGGATAAATGCGAGGTTATCCACTTCGGTGGCAAAAACAGGAAGACAGATTATTATCTGAACGGCAATAGATTGGGAAAAGGGGAAGTGCAACGAGACCTGGGTGTCCTTGTGCACCAGTCGCTGAAGGTAAGCATGCAGGTGCAGCAGACGGTTAAGGCGGCAAATGGTATTGTTGGCCTTCATAGCGAGAGGTTTCGAGTACAGGAGCAAGGACGTCTTGCTGCAGTTGTACAGGGCTTGGTGAGACCACACCTTGAGTATTGTGTGCAGTTTTGGTTACCTTATCTGAGGAAGGATGTTCTTGCCATGGAGAGAGTGCAGCAAAGATTCACCAGACTGATACCTGGATGGCAGGAATGACGTATGAGGAGAGACTGGGTCGATTGGGCTTATGCTCGCTGGAGTTTAGAAGAATGAGGGGATCTCATTGAAACTTGTAAAATTCTAACAGGACTAGACAGACTAGATGCAGGAAGGATGTTCCTGATGGCGGGGGAGTCCGGAACCAGGGGTCATCGTCTAAGGATAAGGGGTAAGCCATTTAGGACAGGGATGAGGAGGAATTTCTTCACCCAGAGAGTGGTGAACCTGTGGAATTCTCTACCACACAAGGCAGTTGAGGCCAATTCATTAAATATATTCAAGAAGGAGTTAGATATCTTTTTTAAGGCTAAAGGGATCAAGGGATATGGGGAGAAGGCAGGGACAGGGTACTGAATTTGGATGATGAGCCATGATCTCATTAAATGGCGGAACAGGCTCGAGGGGCCGAATGGCCTACTCATGTTCCTATCTTCTATGTTTCTATGTTTACTCTGTTTCTAACCCGTACTGTACCTGCCCTGGGAGTGTTTGATGGGACAGTGTAGAGGGAGCTTTTCTCTGTATCTAACCCGTGCTGTACCTGCCCTGGGAGTGTGTGATGGGACAGTGTAGAGGGAGCTTTACTCTGTATCTAACCCATGCTGTACCTGCCCTGGGAGTGTTTGATGGGACAGTGTAGAGGGAGCTTTACTCTGTATCTAACCAGTGCTGTACCTGCCCTGGGAGTGTTTGATGGGACAGTGTAGAGGGAGCTTTAGTCTGTATCTAACCCGTGCTGTACCTGCCCTGGGAGTGTTTGATGGGACAGTGTAGAGAGAGATTTACTCTGTATCTAACCCGTGCTGTACCTGCCCTGGGAGTGTTTGATGGGACAGTGTAGAGGGAGCTTTACTGTGTATCTAACCTGTGCTGTACCTGCCCCCTGAGAGTGTTTGATGGGACAGTGTAGAGGGAGCTTTACTCTGTATCTAACCCGTGAAATGGCTCAACTGTTAATACACTTGCCTAACAAAAATCTGCCCATCTCCTTTTTGAAATTTTCAATTGACCCCCCAGCCTCAACATCGTTTTGGGGGAGAGAGTTCCAGATATCCAATTCCCTTTGTGTGAAGAAGTGCTTCCTGAAAATCACCCCTTAACATCTTAGCTCGACATCACCGGAGCTCTAATTGTAAGGTTATTGTTTTTTCATTTGTTCATGGGATGGGGGCGTCGCTGGCATGTCCAGCATTTATTGCCCATCCCTAGTTGCCCTTGAGAAGGTGGTGGTGAGCCGCCTTCTTGAACCGCTGCAGTCCGTGTGGTGAAGGTACTCCCACAGTGCTGTTAGGGAGGGAGTTCCAGGATTTTGACCCAGCGACGATGAAGGATCGGCGATATATTCCCAAATTGGGATTGTGTGTGACTTGGAGGGGAACTTGGAGGTGGTGGTGTTCCCATGCGCCTGCTGCCCTTGTCCTTCTAGGTGGAAGAGGTCGCGGGTTTGGGAGGTGCTGCCGAAGAAGCCTTGGCGAGTTGCTGCAGCGCATCTTGTAGATGGTACACACTGCAGCCACGGTACGCCGGTGGTGGAGGGAGTGAATGTTTAAGGTTATGGCTCTCCCATCAGAGGAAACCATTTCTCTCTCTCTACCCTGTCAACTCCTTTAATCATCTTAAACACCTCAATTAGATCGCCCCTTAATCTTCTATACTCAAGGGAATACAAGCCTCGTCTGTGCAACCTGTCCTTATAATTTAACCCTTTTAGCCCTGGTGTCTTTCGTCCCAGCCCAGTAAATCCTGCCCGAGGTGCGGTGCCCAGAACTGACCGCAGTTCTCCAGAAGGTGTCTGACCGTTTAGACAAGGTTCTTCTCCCCCCCCGAACCCTGGAGTTACTGGGAATGGGGGGAGCCCGGACGCCGGTTGTTCTCCGCCCGGCCCCCTGCTCTCAGAGGGAGCTCCCCCTCTCCTACCTGCAGCCGTCCGCGAGGCTCCACACCTCAATCTTGCCGTCGAAGGATGTGGCGCACAGCGTGCTCTCGCCCAGGAACGCGCAGTCCGAGATCCCATCGCAGCCGCTCGCCAGTGACCTCACTTCCTGTAGGGGCAGAGGAAGACTTCATTGAAGAAAACTCTATTCAGTTTCTCTCTCTCCCCCGCTCCTCTCCAAAACCGCTGGCTCAGCGGGAGAATGCCCCACCCAATACCCCACTACAGCATCACCCCAGGTGCAGGGTGGGGATAGCAGGAAGAATAAAGTGAGGTGGACCCTTTACTCCTGCTAAAGGAAGGAAAGGGTTAATCAGGCTGTCCTGAAGTCTGTTGTGCAGCTATTGATCTCTATCACACAGAATGTACAGCACAGAAACAGGCCATTCGCCCCAACTGGTCCGCGCCGGTGTTTATTCTCCACTCGCGCCTCCTGTTCCTTTCTCCCTCGTGTGTTTATCTGGCTTCCCCTTAAATGCATCTGTAATGAAATCTGTTTGTCTTGCCTGTATTCGTTCTTGCCTGTATTCGTTTTGCACTCATGTATATTACCCTCCCCCACACGGTGTATAGTTTCACTTCCTCTTTCCTGACTAACCTGGAAGGTTCCAGGTCTTGGCTCTTGGCTCCGCCCCTGACTTCTCTTACTTAAAGATCCCAGGATCTGTATGACTCATTCCTGTGAGCCGGTCGGTGTGTTGAGATGTTAGCTCTGATCTTAGTGATTAAAAGCCAACTTGTTAAAGTCTATAACTTCTAGTTTTGTGGTTATTGAAGGCCCATCAGCATCTATACTATTCACCTCAACCACTCCATGTGGTAGCGAGTTGCACATTCTCACTCTGGGTAAAGAAGTTTCCCCTGAATTCCCTCTTGGATTTATTAGTGACTATCTTATATGTGTGCACAAATCTTTGAAGGTGGCAGGGCAGGTGTGGTAAACCACTTTTATCGTTCACTATCGTTACACTATAGTTATCACTGTTGTATTGTTATCACTGTTCTCACTGTTGTATCACTATACGAGGTCGCCTCTTGTCGCGCTGTTATACCTGGGCTGACCACCTCCGACTCCGCCCATGGCTCCACCTACCTGCCCAGGTATAAAGGTAGTCGACTGGCTGGTATTCCTCCTTGTTGGACCCGATCACCCACGAGGGTGGGCTCTGTTATTTAGTCAATAAAAACCTTTAGTTACGTACCTAACTCGTCACTTTTTATTGGACGAATTGATAGGTATATCAGCAGGTTAACAAAGCAGTTAATAAATCATAAAGGATCCTGGGCTTTAGAAACAGAGGCAGAGAGTACAAAAGCAAGGAAGTTATGCTAAACCTATATAAAACACAAGTTTGGCCCCAGCTGGAGTATTGTGTCCAATTCTGGGATAGACGCGAAGGCTTTGGAGAGGGTACACAAGTGATTTTTTAAAAATTCGGTCATGGGATGTGGGCGTCGCTGGCAAGGCCAGCATTTATTGCCCATCCCTAGTTGCCCTTGAGAAGGTGGTGGTGAGCCGCCTTCTTGAACCGCTGCAGTCCGTGTGGTGAAGGTACTCCCTCAGTGCTGTTAGGGAGGGAGTTCCAGGATTTTGACCCAGCGACGATGAAGGATCGACGATATATTTCTAAGTCAGGATGGTGTGTGACTTGGAGGTGGTGGTGTTCCCATGCGCCTGCTGCCCTTGTCCTAGGTGGAAGAGGTCGCGGGTTTGGGAGGTGCTGCCGAAGAAGCCTTGGCGAGTTGCTGCAGTGCATCTAGTAGATGGTACACACTGCAGCCACGGTGCGCCGGTGGTGGAGGGAGTGAATGTTTAAGGTGGTGGAGGGGGTGCCAATCAAACGGGCTGCTTTGTCCTGGATGGTGTCGAGCTTCTTGAGTGTTGTTGGAGCTGCACTCATCCAGGCAAGTGGAGAGTATTCCATCACACTCCTGACTTGTGCCTTGTAGATGGTGGAAAGGCTCTGGGGAGTCAGGAGGTGAGACACTCGCCACAGAATACCCAGCCTCTGACCTGCTCTTGTTTACTAGGATGGTTCCAGGGATGAGGGATTACAATTACATGGAGAGACTGGAGAAGCTGGGGTTGTTCTCCTTAGAGCAGGGAAGGCTAAGAGGAGATTTGATCGAGGTGTTTAAAATCCTGAGGGGTTGAGATAGAGTAAATAAAGAGAAACTGTTTCCAGTGGCTGAAGCATCGAGAACCAGAGGGCACAGATTTAAGGTGATTGGCAAAATAGCAAGAGGCGACATGAGGAAAAACTCTTTTACGCAGCGAGTGGTTAGGATTTGGAATGTGCTGCCCGATAGGGTGGTGGATACAGATTTAATAGTAGCTTTCAAAAGGGAATTGGATAAAATCTTGGAGAAAAAATTGCAGGGATATGGGGACAGAGCCAGGGAGTGGGACTAACTGGATTGCTCTTCGAAAGAGCCGGCGCAGACTCGATAGGCCGGATGGCCTCCTTCTGTGCTGCACTATTCTATGATTCGATGGTCCTTTTCTGCTTCTATTCTATTCTGATTTTATTTATGGCCCCTCGAGCTGGTCTCGCAGCAAGTGGAAACATCGCCTCTGTGTCTACCCAGTCAAACCCTTTCATAATCTGAACAACCTCTATTGGGGTCACCCTTCAGCCTTCTCTTTCCTAAAGAGACAAGAGCCCCAGCCTGTTCAGACTTTCCTGATAAGTTACAACCTCTCAGTTCTGGTATCATCCTGTGAATCTTTTTTTTTTTTTGCACCTTCTCCAGTGCCTCTAAGGTCCGTATTTTCCGATCGGAGGCTTCCTGCGTGCGGAGACCTCTGATCTGGAAAAAAAATCTACTGACTTACCCGAAGGGTCCTGATGTCCAGACACTTCCGCTCCTGGGCCTCACCAACTCGAAATGCGCAGGGCCCACGTATCCCAGAGGCGCATGCGGTTCGCAAGCGTCCCTGGGATCGCGTGGGCCATGGGGAGCCAATAGGAGAAGGGAATCTCCCTTCATACACTTGACAGATAGACTTGTCAAATATATGAATGGAGATCACCCCCAAAAACACAGTAAAACATTAAATAAATTAAAGAAAAACCCATCACATTTTTTAAATGAGTTGAAATTACAACAAATTAAATATTTTAAACAAAAATTAAATTTTTTGAATAAAATTTAAGTTTTCTTACAGGGCTAAAAATAAACTTACTTTTTTTTTTAAAAAGTATTTTTAAATGATAAATGAGTGGAAATTTTTAATTTTTTTCAACTCTTATGCTGGTAAAAGCAGGCCTTACGCCTGCTTTTACCAGGCGTAAGATTTTTAAAGGTTTTCAGCGGGCGGAGGTTCTGCAGAAAGCGTAACTCTCCCCCCCGCAGAGGTCCTTCTCCAGGGCAGGTGTCCGACCTGTCAAGAGCGTTCTTGACAGGTCGGAAATGCCGGTTTTCAGCGCATGCGCTTGGCATGCCTGAACCAACGTCCCTATCGGTGTGTACGCAGCTCATACACACCCGTAAGCATCGGAATATACAGCCCTGTATCTTTTTTATAACATGGAGGCCAGAACTGTGCAGAGCACTCCCAGTGTGGTCTAACCAATACAAAAGCAAAATACTGCGGATGTTGGAAATCTGAAATAAAAACAGCAAATGCTGGAAACACTCGGCAGGTCAGGCAGCACCTGTGGAGAGAGAAACAGAGTTAACGTTTCAGGTCGATGACCCTTCGTCAGAACTGGAAAAAGCTGGAGATGGAACAGGTATTTAAGCAAGTGAAGGGGCAGGGAAAGGGGGGGGGGAGGGGCAGGGAAAGAACAAAAGGGAAGGTAAGAATGCCCACCTTGAAGAAGTTCTGCTCTTCTCTCCGACGGGATTTCCGTTTGTCCACAGACCTTCCCTTTTGTTCTTTCCCTGCCCCTTCACTTGCTTAAAAACCTATTCGATCTCCAGCTTTTTCCAGTTCTGACGAAGGGTCATCGACCTGAAACGTTAACTCTGTTTCTCTCTCCACAGATGCTGCCTGACCTGCTGAGTGTTTCCAGCATTTTCTGTTTTTATTTGCGGTCTAAACGAGGTTCGATACAAGTTTAACATAACTTGCCTGCTTTTTAATTCCATTATTCCAGAAATGAACCCCAGTGCGTTGTTTGCACTTTTTATGGCCTGTGCTGCAAGTTTCTGTTTGGTAGCAGCGCGGGGAAATAGTTAGCTCCGCAATGGAAAACATCTGAACTAGATAGACAGGATGGTTAGATGGGCAGAACAGTGGCAAATGGAATTTAACCCTGAAAAGTGTGAGGTGATGCATTTTGGGAGGACTAACAAGGCAAGGGAATACACAATGAATGGTAGGACCCTAGGAAGGACAGAGGATCAGAGGGACCTTGGTGTACATGTACATAGATCCCTGAAGGCAGCAGGACAGGTAGATAAGGTGGTTAAAAAGGCATATGGGATACTTGCCTTCATTAGCTAAGGCATAGAATATAAGAGCAGGGAGGTTATGATGGAGCTGTACAAAACGCTAGTTAGGCCACAGCTGAATACTGTGTGCAGTTCTGGTCGCCACACTATAGGAGGGATGTGATTGCATTGGAGAGGGTGCAGAGGAGATTCACCAGGATGTTACCTGGGCTGGAGCGCTTCAGCTATGAAGAGAGACTGGACAGGCTGGGGTTGTTTTCCTTGGAGCTGAGAAGGCTGAGGGGGGACCTGATTGAGGTGTACAAAATTATGAGGGGCATAGATAGGGTAGATAGAAAGGAACTTTTCCCCTTAGTAGAGGGGTCAATAACAAGGGGGCATAGATTCAAGGTAAGGGGCAGGAGGTTTAGAGGGGATTTGAGGAAAAACTTTTTCACCCAGAGGGTGGTTGGAATCTGGAACTCACTGCCTGAAAGGGTGGTAGAGGCAGGAACCCTCACAACATTCAAGAAGCATTTAGATGAGCACTTGAAACACCATAGCATACAAGGCTACGGACCAAGTGCTGGAAAATGGGATTAGAATAGACAGGGCTTGATGGCCGGCGTGGACACGATGGGCCGAAGGGCCTCTTTCTGTGCTGTATAACTCTATGACTCGATGACTCTATCTGGGCGCACATCATCCTTTGCCATTGGGGACAAACGAGACAGGAAACAGGGACAGACTTGAAATGACAGGTTTCATTTGGTACAACAGCAATTAACACGCAACAAGAGTGAAACTACTGGTAAGGCAACAAAGCAAGGGAGTTATTCTGGTTAGCTCAACCGAGAAAGAGCTCGTTAAGTAAAGGCAAATAAAAGTTATTGATAAGGGAGAAGCCAATTAAATTACAAGGCCATATAAAGTGAACTTAACTCCGAACAACAACTTGTACTTGTAGAGCGTTTCAAACGCAGTAAAACGTCCCAAGGTGCTTCACGGGAGCGATTATAAAACAAAATCTTGACCCCGATCCACATAAGGAGATATTAGGACAGGTGACCAAAAGCTTGGTCCAAGAGCTAGGTTTTAAGGAGCGTCTTAAAGGAGGAGAGAGGTGTAGCGAAGCGGAGAGGTTTAGACTGGGAATTTCAGAGCTTAGGGCCCAGGCAGCTGAAGGCACGGCCAATGATGGCGGAGCGATTAAAAATCGGGGCTGCTCAAGAGGGCCAGAATTAGTGGAGCGCAGAGATCTCGGAGTGGGGGGGGGGTTGCAAGGCTGGAGGAGATGACAGAGATAGGGAATAAAAACAGAAAATGCTGGAAATACTCAGGTCAGGCAGCATCTGTGGAGAGAGAAACAGAGTTAACGGTTCAGGTCGATGACCCTTCATACAGAGTCATACAGCACAGAAAGAGGCCCTTCGGCCCATCGTGTCCGCGCTGGCCATCAATCCCTGTCTATTCTAATCCCATTTTCCAGCACTTGGTCCGTAGCCTTGTATGCTATGGTGTTTCAAGTGCTCATCTAAATGCTTCTTGAATGTTGTGAGGGTTCCTGCCTCTACCACCCTTTCAGGCAGTGAGTTCCAGATTCCAACCACCCTCTGGGTGAAAAAGTTTTTCCTCAAATCCCCTCTAAACCTCCTGCCCCTTACCTTGAAACTATGCCTGCTGGTTATTGACCCCTCTACTAAGGGGAAAAGTTCCTTTCTATCTACCCTATCTATGCCCCTCATAATTTTGTACACCTCAATCAAGAGATAGGGAGTTAGTTAGCAACATTATATAAAATTATGTAATGTAGAATTTTGCGGGTTATCATGGAGGGAGCAAGAGAAATGTAGTAAAAAAGGCAGTTTGCAAATGAGCTTATGGACTTGTAAATGCCAAAGTAACGAGCTCAGAGCTGTAACACGTGTGAACCCCTGACCAACCCATTAGGTGTGGTTGTAAGTATGACCTTTGAAATGCATGTTTAAATACAATTGCAGGCACCGTCTGCTCAATAAATCGCAGACATCTCATTTTCAATGTGTAAGAACTTTATTGGAGGAATGAATTATAAATAAGAAATCCCCGCCACCACGAACATCGACCTCGCAGGACGAACATTTCTTGCAATAAAGGCTTTTAGTAAAGAGCATCGTGGCAACCTTTACTCCCAATAATATCGCATTGGCACAAAAACAACTGAACTCGAGGCGTTTTAACAGGCGTAACACTGTTTACCCAACATAGGTGGAATGAAGACTTTTATTGTCTCGAGAAGCAGTTTCCAGTCGCTGAACTGGGATAAAGGCATTTTATATATATATTTTTTTTAAATCGCTGTCTGGAAACTGCGCTCTTCCTGCTCTGTGTGGGGCTCAGTACCGATTGTATCCCTCCTACCGCCCGCCCCCCCGGCTGGGATCAGCTCAATCAGCACAGACCGGGGAGGAATGGAACCCGGGGTCTTGCTGCCCTGTGTGTGGGGCTAAGTACGCCACGCTGGCCGGGACAGTGAGCCCTCACTGCAAGTCGGGGTATTTTCACTCTACATAACATAAGAAATAGGAGCAGGAATAGGCCATTTGGCCCCTCGAGCCTGCTCCGCCATTTAATAAGATCACGGTTGATCTTGGGCTCAATGCCACTTCCCCGCCTGCTCCCCATAAACCTTCACTCCCCTATCTTGCAAAAATCTGTCTATCTCCACCTTAAATGTATTTAATGACCCAGCCTGCACAGCTCTCTGGGGCAGAGAATTCCACAGATTTACGACCCTCTGAGAGAAGAAATTCCTCCTCATCTCGGTTCTAAAAGGGCGACCCTTTATTCTGAAACTGTGCCCGAGTTGTAGATTTCCCCACGAGGGGAAACATCCTCTCTGCATCTACCTTGTCGAGCCCCCTCAGTATCTTATGTGTTTCAATAAGATCACCTCTCATTCTTCTAAACTCCAATGAGTATCGGCCCAACCTGCTCAACCTTTCCTCATAAGTCAACCCCCTCATCTCAGAAATTAACCTAGTGAATCGTCTCTGAACTGCCTCCAATGCAAGTATATCCTTCCTTAAATAAGGAGACCAAAACTTGGTCTGAAGTGAATTCGACTGGATCAATAAGACAGAAAGACTTGCATTTATATAGCGCCTTTCATGACCACCGGACGTCTCAAAGCGCTTTAAAGCCAATGAAGTATTTTGGAGTGGAGTCACTGTTGTAATGTGGGCAACGCGGCAGCCAATTAGCGCACAGCAAGCTCCCACAAACAGCAATGTGATAATGACCAGTTAAAAGTGTGTACCATCTACAAGATGCACTGCAGCAACTCGCCAAGGCTTCTTCGGCAGCACCTCCCAAACCCGCGACCTCTTCCACCTATGAGAACACCACTACCTCCAAGTCACACACCATCCCGACTTGGAAATATATCAGCCATTCCTTCATCGTCGCTGGGTCAAATTCCTGGAACTCCCTCCCTAACAGCACTGTGGGACTAGCTTCACCACACGGACTGCAGCGGTTCAAGGCGGCAACTCACCACCACCTTCAAGGGCAACTAGGGATGGGCAATAAATGCTGGCCTTGCCAGCGACGCCCAGGTCCCATAAGCGAATAAAAAAAAACTGTTTTTTTGTGTTATGTTGGTTGAGGGATAAATATTGGCCCCAGGACACCGGGGATAACTCCCCCCTGCTCTTCTTCGAAATAGTGCCATGGGATCTTTTACGTCCACCTGAGAGAGCAGATGGGGCCTCGGTTTAACATCTCATCCGACAGTGCCGCACTCCCTCAGCACTGAACTGGGAGTGTCAGCCTAGATTTTTGTGCTCAAGTCCCTGGAGTGGGACTTGAACCCACAACCTTCTGACTCAGAGGCGAGTGTGCTACCCACTGAGCCACTGGCTGACACGATAAGAGGAAGGAAGCCCGTTTTCTCCGGGCGAGTTTGGTGTCTCTCTGACGTTGCCTGCGGGGGGTAGTTTCTGGAGACTCACCTGCCCGCTGTCCAGGTCCAGGATGTGCAGGTAGCCCTCGCTGGTGCCCACCACCGCCGTCCGCCCAGCGGGTGAGATACTCACGCACAGCGGCACCGTCGGAGTCGTCATCACCTTGCTGATAGAAAGGAAAGAAGGAAGGAGGAAGGTCAGCGAGAAAAGACAAGGCAAGATTTTGGGACATTTCTCCCCTGGTTTTCCCACCTCCCCCCCCACGCCACCATTACACCCCCCCCACCACCCTGACGTGCGTCAGCCGTGGCTCAGTCGGTCTCAGTCTCTCCGAGTCAGGAGGTCGTGGCTTCGAGCTCCCGCTCCCGGAGACTGGAGTCTAATTAATCCAGGGCCGACACTCCCGGTGCCCGTACTGAGGGAGGGCTGCACTGTCGGAGGTGCCGTCTTTCGGATGAAACGTTAAACCTGAGGGGCACCCCCCCCCCCCGGTCTCAGGTGGACGTAAACGATCCCATGACCACTACTGGAAGAGGAGTAGGGGGGGGGGGGGGGGGAGTTCTCCCCGGTGTCCTGGGGCCATTATTTTTCCCTCAATATCCGAAAGCAGGCGATCTGGTCATTATCACATTGCTGTTGGCGGGATCTTGCTGTGCTCAAATCGCATTTCCCTGCATTACAACAGTGACTACGCTTCAAAAAAAAGTACTTCATTGGCTGTAAAGCGCGTTGGGACGTCCTGAGGCGGTGAAAGGCGCTGTAGAAATCGAAGCCTTTCGTTCAATGGAAACAGTTTCTCCCGATTTACTCTATCAAAACCCCTCAGTTTTGAACACCTCCATTAAATCTCCCCGCAACATTCTTTGCTCTGAGGAGAACCACCCCGGATTCTCCAGTCTCTCTCCACATAACTGAAGTCCCTCACCTCTGCTACCCTTCTGGTAAATCTCCCCCGCACCCGCTCAGAGGTTGTGACATCCTGCCTAGAGGGCGGTGCCCAGAATTGGACACAGCACTCCATAAGAAATAGGAGCAGGAATAGGCCACTCGGCCCCTCGAGCCTGCTCCGCCATTCAACAAGATCATGGCTGATCTTGGGTTCAAAGCCACTTCCCCGCCCGCTCCCCATAACCCTTCACTCCCTTATCTTGTAAAAATCTGTCTCTCTCCACCTTAAATATATTTAATGACCCAGCCTCCACAGCTCGCTGGGGCAGAGAATTCCACAGATTTACGACCCTCAGAGAAGAAATTCCTCCTCATCTCAGTTCTAAAAGGGTGACCCTTTATTCTGAGACTGTGCCCCCGAGTTCTAGATTTCCCCACGAGGGGAAACATCCTCGCTGCATCTACCTTGTCGAGCCCCCTCAGTATCTTATATGTTTCAATAAGATCACCTCTCATTCTTCTAAATTCCAATGAGTATAGGCCCTTTACAGCCTTCCGGACTCAATATCGAGTTCAACAATTTCAGGTCATGACCTCGGCCTGTTATAGTTCTATATATTTTTTATCCACACCTTTTGGGTTTGTGTCTTTTCCTTTTTCTCTCTCCCACACGGCAGCTGTCTCTCACTCTGCCAGCGCATTTCACACTTCATCGAGAGCCATCCTTTGTCTCTTTACCTGCGATATTACCATCTCGTCTCGTCTTGAATACCTCTGACTGTCTCGTCACCTCCCTTTTGTTCTTTCATCCCCTCCCCCATTTCCCAGCCCCCAAACTGGCCTTTTAATCGGTTTCATTTCCTGCCTTTTCTCTCAGTTCTGAAGAAGGGTTTCGACCCGAAACGTTGACTCTATTTCTCTCTCCACGGATGTTGCCTGGCCTGCTGAGTTTTTCCAGCGTTTTCTGTTGTTATTTCGGATCTCCAGCATCTGCAGTATTTTGCTGTCGTACGAGTATAGGCCCAGCCTGCTCAACCTTTCCTCATAAGTCAACCCCCTTATCTCTGGAATTAACTGTGTGAATCGTCTCTGAACTGCCTCCATCCGAGGACCAAACCCACCCTGACCCACCCTGAGGAGCCACCCTCCAAGGCTCCACCCACCCCAGGCCCAATCCACCACCACCCGAGGCAGAAACAGGAAAAAGCAGAAAGTTCATTTACCCCTCGGGCCCGCCGAGCTCCTGCGGCTTGTTGGTCCACTCGACGAGGCGGAAACCGTCCGGCACCTTCTCGGACGGGAGGGGGAGCCCGCCGTCCTTACCCAGCAGCCCCCGGGCCTGCCGGCAGACAGGCGAGTCGTCGGGCTGGTTGAGGGCCTGTTGCCAGAAGAGCGAGGGATTCTGGGAAAGGACGGGCCAGTTGGCGCCGATGAAGTCTCTGTAAGGGCCGACCTCTGGCAGGGACCCGTGACTCCCGCCGTCTCCCAAGGCTGCAGCGTCTGAAGGACAGAAGGGTTTTTACACAAGGCTGATGGAGGGTTTAAGAGAAGGAGGTAGATCACTCACGGTTCATATTATAAGGAATTGGATCAGCAGTAGGCCATGTGGCCCCCTCCAGCCTGCTCCGCCATTCAATAACATCAAATGGCAGATGCAGTATAACGTGGATTAAATGTGAAGTTATCCACTTCGGTAGGAAAAACAGAAAGGCAGAGTATTATTTAAATGGTGATAGATTGGGAAATGTTGATGTACAAAGGGACCTGGGTGTCCTTGTGCACCAGTCACTGAAAGCAAACATGCAGGTGCAGCAAGCAGTTAGGAAGGCAAATGGAATGTTGACCTTCATTGCAAGAGCATTTGAGTACAGGAGCAAGGATATCTTACTACAGTTATACAGGGCCTTGGTGAGACCACACCTGGAGTACTGTGTGCAGTTTTGGTCTCCTTACCTAAGAAAGGATATACTTGCCATAGAGGGAGTGCAGCAAAGGTTCACCAGACTGATTCCTGGGATGGCAGGACTGTCGTATGAGGAGAGATTGGGTCGACTAGGGCTGTTTTCACTAGAGTTTAGAAGAATGAGAGGGGATCTCATGGAAACGTATAAAATTCTGACAGGGCTAGACAGACTGGGTGCAGGGAGGATGTTTCCTCTGGCTGGGGGGTCTAGGACGAGGGGTCACAGTCTCAGGATACAGGGTAGGACATTTAGGACTGAGGTGAGGAGAAATTTCTTCACTCAGAGGGTGGTGAACCTGTGGAATTCTCTACCACAGAAGGCTGCGGAGGCCAAGTCACTGAATATATTTAAGAAGGAGATAGATAGATTTCTAGACACAAAAGGCATCAAGGGGTATGGGGAGAGAACGGGAATATGGTATTGAGATAGAGGATCAGCCATGATCATATTGAATGGCGGAGCAGGCTCGAAGGGCCGAATGGCCGACTCCTGCTCCTATATTTCTATGTTTCTATGGCTGATCATCTACCTCAACTCCACCATCCCTCATTATCCCCATATCCCTGGAGTCTCACACTGAGCAGGAAAAGCCCAGGTTCCATCCCCCCGCAACCCCTCTGGTTTCTGCGGAAATGATCTGATCTCAGCCGGGGGCGGCAATTAAGCGTCAGTGGCCTGATTTAAGGCGGGACAGGGAAGAGGGAACAGAGAATCAGCTGGAGCTCCTGATCATTATCCAGCGACACCTGCTGGGAAGTGGCGGGGGAGGTGGAGCGTGTGCGAACAGGTGATGCTCCCCCGGTCCCGCACCCCCGTGCCTGAATATTACGCTCACACTCACTGGAAGGGCTCAGGTGCGGCGGATGGTTCATGGGGCCGGGGTGGCCTCAGGGGGAGGGACCTGGGGAGGGGGGGGAGGACTGCCAGACCGGGAAGCAAACGTTTCCTGACGTCTGAAGCAGGGGAGATGCCTAAAGGCCGGAACTTGGGAGGGAGATTGGGATGGGGGGCACACACAGTACAGGGTGTGAGGGGGGGCATCAGGGGATACTCATGGTACAGGGTGCGGGGGGGGGGGGGGGTAGAACATAGAACATAGGAGCAGGAGTAGGCCATTCGGCCCTTCGAGCCTGCTCCGCCATTTAATATGATCATTGCTGATCCTCTATCTCAATACCATATTCCCGCTCTCTCCCCATACCCCTTGATGCCTTTTGTGTCTAGAAATCTATCTATCTCCTTCTTAAATATATTCAGTGACTTGGCCTCCACAGCCTTCTGTGGTAGAGAATTCCACAGGTTCACCACCCTCTGAGTGAAGACATTTCTCCTCACCTCAGTCCTAAATGTTCTACCCCGTATCCTGAGACGGTGACCCCTCGTTCTAGACCCCCAGCCAGGGGAAACATCCTCCCTGCATCCAGTCTGTCTAGCCCTGTCAGAATTTTATACGTTTCAATGAGATCCCCTCTCATTCTTCTAAACTCTAGTGAATACAGGCCTAGTCGACCCAATCTCTCCTCATACATAGAAACATAGAAGATAGGAGGAGGAGTAGGCCATTCGGCCCTTCGAGCCTGCTCCGCCATTCAATATGATCATGACTGATCATCCAAATTCAGTAACCTGTCCCTGCCTTCTCCCCATATCCCTTGATCCCTTTAGCCTTAAGAAATATATCCAACTCTTTCTTGAATATATTTAATGAACTGACCTCCACCACCCTCTGTGGCAGAGAATTCCACAGGTTCACCACTCTCTGGGTGAAGAAATTCCTCCTCATTTCAGTCCTAAATGGCTTACCCCTTATCCTTAGACTATGACCCCTGGTTCTGGACTCCCCGGCCGTCAGAAACACCCTTCCTGCATCTAGTCTGTCCAGGCCGGACAGAATTTTATAGGTTTCGATGAGATCCCCTCTCAATCTTCTAAACTCCAGTGAGTATAAGCCCAATCGACACAATCTCTCCTCATACGTCATTCCTGCCATCCCAGGTATCAGCCTGGTGAATCTTCGCTGCACTCCTTCCATGGCAAGAACGTCCTTCCTCAGGTAAGGCGACCAAAACTGCACACAATACTCAAGGTGTGGTCTCACCAAGGCCCTGTACAACTGTAGCAAGACATCCTTGTTCCTGTACTCGAACCCTCTTGCTACATAAGAACATAAGAAATAGGAGCAGGAGTAGGCCAATCGGCCCCTCGAGCCTGCTCCACCATTCAATAAGATCATGGTTGATCTGATCCTAACCTCAAATCTTCTATCACTCTCCATCCACCCGAACCCATGTGATCTCCCGGGAGAGGCGAAAAACCAGGTAAAAAACCCAATGGCCAATTTGGGAGAAAAAATCTGGGAAATTCCTCTCCGACCCATCTAGGCAATCAAAACTCTTCCAGGAGATCACTCTGTCCCTATATTTTCTACAGTACTTACCTTCTGTAAAGGCGATCTCCACCCCAGCCAGGAACAGGAATAAAACCATCTCCTGAAATCTAACACAGAATTAGAACACAAGAAGTAGGAACAGAACCAGGCTACACGGCCCCTGGGCCCGCTCCACTACCCACAGGGCCATGACCATTCCGAACCTAGACTCATGTCCAATTTCCTGCCCGCTCCCCGTAACCCTTAATTCCCTTTACTTCTAGGAAACTATCTATTTCTGTTTTAAATTTATTTAATGATGTAGCTTCCACAGCTTTCTGGGGCAGCAAATTCCACAAACCTACCACCCTCTGAGTGAAGAAGTTTCTCCTCATCTCAGTTTTGAATGAGCAGCCCCTTATTTTAAGATTATGCCCCCTAGTTCTAGTTTCACCCATCATTGGGAACATCCTCACCGCATCCACCCGATCAAGCCCCTTCACAATCTTATGTATTTCAATAATATTGCCTCTCATTCTTCTGAACTCCAATGAGTAGAGTCCCAATCTACTCAACCTCTCCTCATATGACCACCCCCTCAACCCCGGGATTAACCGAGTGAACCTTCTTTGTACTGACTCGAGAGCAAGTATGTCTTTTCTTAAGTATGGACACCAAAACTGCATGCAGTATTCCAGGTGCGGTCTCACCAATACCTTGTATAACTGCAGCAATACCTCCCTGTTTTTATATTCTATCCCCCTAGCAATGAAAGCCAACATTCCATTGGCCTTCTTGATCACTTGCTGCACTTGCATACTAACTTTTTGAGTTTCGTGCGCCAGGACCCCCAGATCCCTTTGTACTAAAGTACTTTCCAGTTTCTTGCCATCAAGATAATAACTTGCTCTATGATTTTTCCTGCCAAAGTGCATAACCTCACACTTTCCAGTATTGTATTCCATCTGCCAAATCTCTGCCCACTTACTTAGCCTGTCTGTGTCACTTTGCAGGTTTTTTATGTCCTCCTCACTCACTACTTTCCCTCCCATCTTTGTATCATCTGCAAACTTTGATATGTTACACTCGGTCCCCTCCTCCAAATCGTTAATATAGATTGTAAAGAGTTGGGGACCCAGCACTGACCCCTGCGGCACACCACTAGTTACTGATTGCCAGTCTGAGAATGAACCATTTATCCCAACTCTCTGCTTTCTGTTAGAGAGCCAATTCTCCACCCACGCCAGAATATTACCCCCAATCCCATGATTTTTTATCTTGAGCAATAATCTTTTGTGTGGCACCTTGTCAAATGCCTTTTGGAAGTCTAAATGCACTACGTCCACTGGTTCCCCTTTATCCACCCTATATGTTACTTCCTCAAAGAACTCCAGCAAATTTGTCAAACATGACTTCCCCTTCATGAAACCATGCTGAGTTTGTCCTATTAAATTATGTTTATCCAAATGTCCCGTTACTGTCTCCTTAATAATGGACTCTAACATTTTACCAACCACAGATGTTAGGCTAACAGGTCTATAGTTTCCAGCCTTCTGCCTACTACCCTTTTTAAATAAGGGTGTTACATTAGCAGTTTTCCAATCTGCCGGGACCTTTGCTGAGTCCAGGGAGTTTTGGAAAATTATTACCAATGCATCCACAATCCCTACCGCCACTTCCCTCAAGACCCTAGGATGTAAGCCATCAGGTCCAGGGGATTTATCCGGCTTAAGTCCCATTATTTTACCAAGTACCACTTCCTTAGTGATTTTAATTGTATTTAGCTCCTCTCCCCCTAGAGCCCCCTGTTTGTCCAGTGTTGGGATATTCTTAGTGTCCTCTACCGTAAAGAAGGCCAACATACCATTTGCCTTCCTAACTGCTTGCTGCACCTGCATGTTTGCTTTGAGTGACTGGTGCACAATAACACCTAGGTCTCTTTGTACATCAACATTTCCCAATCTATCAACATTTAAATAATACTCTGCCTTTCTGTTTTTCCTACCGAAGTGGATAACTTCACATTTATCCACGTTATACTGCATCTGTCATGTATTTGCCCACTCACTCAACTTGTCTAAATCGCCTTGAAGCCTCTTTTAGGGGATACTCACGGTACAGGGTGTGAGGAATTAACCTAGTGAATCATCTCTGAACTGCCTCCAATGCAAGTATATCCTGCCTTAAATAAAAAGAGACCAAAACTGTACACAGTACTCCAGGTGTGGTCTCACCAATACCCTGTAGCAGGATTTCCCTGCTTTTATACTCCAACCCCCTTGAAATAAAGGGCAACATTCCATTTGCCTTTTTGATTACTTGCTGTACCCGCATGCTAACTTTTTGTGTTTCATGCACAAGGACCCCCAGGTCCCTCTGAACTGTAGCATTTTGTAATCTCTCTCCATTTAAATAATAATTTGCTTTTTTATTGTTCCTGCCAAAGTGGATAACCTCGCACTTTCCCACATTATACTCCATCTGCCAAATATTTGCCCACTCACTTAGCCTGTCTGTATCCCTTTGCAGGTTCTTTGAGTCCTCTGCACAACTTGCTTTCCCACCCATCTTTGTATCATCCGCAAACTTGGGGGAGACTCACGGTACAGGGTGTGAGGAGGGGTTTAGGGGATACTCACGGTACAGAGTGTGAGGGGGGGTTTTGGGGATACTCACGGTACAGGGTGTGAGGAGGGGGATGGGTGATTCACGGTACAGGGTGTGAGGGGGGGTTTTGGGGATACTCACGGTACAGGGTGTGAGGGGGGGTTTTGGGGATACTCACGGTACAGAGTGTGAGGGGGGGTTTTGGGGATACTCACGGTACAGGGTGTGAGGAGGGGGATGGGTGATTCACGGTACAGGGTGTGAGGGGGGGGTTTAGGCGATACTCTCAGTACAGGGTGTGAGGAGGGGGATGGGGAGTGTGACTCACGGTACAAGGTGTGAGGGGGGGGGGTTTAGGGGATACTCACGGTACAGGGTGAAGGTCGATGCCAGTTGTGGGAGGAGTCCGAGTTTCACGTGCAGTGAGGAGAATCGCAGGTTCGTGAGTAGTGAGGCGAGGCGGGGGAGTTCCCCAGAGAGGATCTGGAAGAAGAGAGAGAGAAAGAGGATCAATCCAGGAGCCGCGGACCACAACAGCAGTGCCCATGTCACCCGTGTACTGGCTTCAACCCGTCTACTCTCCCCATCACACACAATGGTGCTTTCTCCTGTACACCCACCGTCACACCCCCTCACCATTGTACACTCCCCCGTGTCTCACACACACTCACCATTGTACACTCCCTAGTGTCTCACACACACACTCTCACCATTGTACACTCCCCAGTGTCTCACACACACACTCTCACCATTGTACACTCCCCAGTGTCACACATACCCCCTCACCAGTGTCACACACACACTCTCACCATTGTATACTCCCCAGTGTCTCACACACACTCACCATTGTACACTCCCCAGTGTCACACACTCTCCCACCATTGTACACTCCCCAGTGTCGCACACACTCACCATTGTACACTCCCCAGTGTCACACACACTCTCACCATTGTACACTCCCCAGTGTCACACACACACACTCACCATTGTACACTCCCCCGTGTCTCACACACTCTCACCATTGTACACTCCCCCGTGTCTCACACACTCTCACCATTGTACACTTCCCCGTGTCTCACACACTCACCATTGTACACACCCCGTGTCACACACACTCTCATCATTGTATACTCCCCAGTGTCACACACACACTCACCATTGTACACACTCCACAGTGTCACACATGCCTGTGCCCTGACGTGTAAGCACTCATTATTGCCTGATCACTAGTCCCTCATGTGTACTTTCACTATCACAAACACTTGTGCATCCTCGTGTACACACTCATTACTGCACGAGTGCCTCCTTGCTGTACACTCACTATTACACACACTAATGCCTCCTTATTTACACACACCATCGCACACACACTAGTGCCTACTCGTGTACTCTCTCACATTATCGCACTCGCTCTGTAACATCACCACGAGGAGGGACTGAGCAAGGGTTCGTACCAGATGCTCTGGGAGGTCAGCGAGTGCCTCGGGGTCACAGTCGGTGAACATCTCGTTCCCCTCCGGGTCCGTCAGTCTCCACAGGTGAACTGTTGGCGACAGGGACAAAATAAGACGACATTTCAAATTCCGAAGGAGGGATTTGAAAACACAATTCGCCCTGTTCCCAAGTTGTAGGTGGCAGAGCTGTGGGGCTAGATTCCCAGGGATAGACGGAGACAATGGGCAACTAGACATGTTTATTTTGGGGGGGGGGGGGGGGGGTGGCGGCAGGGGAAGGTTAAAGAGAGAGAGAGAGAGAGAAGGGACTGGGGGATTATGGTGAGACGGTGAGTAGGTGGGATTGAGGGGTATGGAGGGAAGGTGGGATTGAGGGATATGGTGAGAAGGTGAGTCGGTGGGATTGAGGGATATGGTGAGAATATGGGCAGGTAGGATTGAGGGATATGGTGAGAAGGTGGGATTGAGTGATTTGGTAAGAAGGGACTAGGTGGGTTCGAGATACAGATCAGCCATGATCGAATAGAAAGATGAAACAGGCTCATGGAGCTGAATGGCCTCCTCCTGTTCCTATGGACAACAGAGGGACAGGGAGGGAGACAGAGGGAGATAAAAACACACACACCGTGGAGCGACCATCGTTCATGTGCAGTGCCAGACAGTGAGACAGTGGCAGGAAATTCAACTTTGCTGGGGTCACTCCGCCGAATCCCAATCCCATCATCACCCAACGTGTGAACACAAGCGCACTTTCCACCAGGGGGCACTGGATAGTGATCAGGAGCAAGAACCTTGGCCAAGTTTGCCCAGACTCCCGGGCCCTCGCCCAAGGGGGCGTGGAGGCCAATTGTTCTGTCCTCACCACACATACCAGGGGGGTTCAGTACAGACCGGGGTGGGCCTGGAACCTGGGCCCATCCTGCTCCATGTGTGGGGCTCAGGACCATAACAGGCAGGTGTCAGCCAGTGACTCAGTTGGTAGCACTCTCACCTCTGAGATATAAGGTTGTGGGTTCAAGTCCCACGCCAGAGACTTGAGCACAAACATCTACGCCGACACTCCAGTGCAGCGCTGAGGGAGTGCTGCACTGTCGGAGGGGCCGTCTTTTGGATGACACGTTAAACTGAGGGCCCTGTCTGCCCTCTCAGGTGAATGTAAAAGATCCCACGGCCACTGTTGGAAGAACAGGGGAGTTCTCCCCGGTGTCCTGGGCCCAATATTTATCCCTCAACCAAGCTCATTAAAAAAACAACAGATTATCTGGCTGCTGTTTGTGGGAGCTTGCTGTGCGCAAATTGGCTGCTGCATTTCCTACATTACAACAGTGACTACACTTCAAAAAAAGTGCTTCATTGGCTGGAAAGCGCTTTGGGTCGTCCTGAGGTCGTGAAAGGCGCTACAGAAATGCAAGTCTTTCCTTATCTTTCCAGTGACGCCCGGAGTCACCAGGGGGCACTGCAGCACACCTTCCGCTAGAGGAACGGAGCAGCGTGGCGGACCAGAAGCCGAACTCACCTGCCAGGAAGAGATGGACCTGCTTCTCTCGGCTGTTGTCCCTCAGGTACCTCAGCTGCACAGCCGCCCGCAAGAGGCTGTTGGACAGGCGGAGACGAGAGCTGGGCGTCTCCGCGGGGGCCCAGACCCCCATAATACTGTCGAGAGAGAGACACAGAAGTCTTACTCCAATTATATAGGGCCTTGGTGAGACCACACCTGGAGCACTGTGTACAATTTTGGTCTCCTTACCTAAGGAAGGATATACTTGCCATAGAGGGAGTGCAACGAAGGTTCACCAGATTGATGATTGATTCCTGGGATGGTGGGACTGTCGTATGAGAAGAGATTGAGTAAACTAGGCCTGTATTCTCTTGAATTCAGAAGAATGAGAGGGGGTCTCATTGAAGCATACAAAATTATTACAGGGCTCGATAGGGTGGATGCTGGGAGAATGTTTCCCTTGGCTGGGGAGTCTAGAACCAGGGGCCACAGCCTCAGGATAAAGGGTCGGCCATTCAGGACGGAGATGAGAAGAAATTTCTTCACACAGAGGGTGGTGAATCTTTGGAATTCTCTACCCCAGAGGGCTGTGGAGGCTCAGTCATTGGGTATATTCAAAACAGAAGTCGATAGATTTCTGACCAGTAAGGGCATCAAGGGATATGGCGATAGGGCCGGTGAATGGAATTGAGGCAGATCAGCCATGATCTCATTGAATGGCGGAGCAGGCTCGAGGGGTCGAATGGCCACTCCTGCTCTTATTTCTTATGTTCTTATGAATGAGAAAGAGCCAGTCAGCCCATCAGCAGATCGGTGAGGAAGGCTCCTCAGCTCATTGGATCCCCGTCCTCCCAGAATACCAACCCCGACCGTCCCGTTACATCGCCCACACCCGGCTGGGATCAGCTCACTCTGTACAGACCTGGGGGGGGGGAAACTGGGCCCTCCCTGCTCTGTGTGGTTCTCAGTACCAATGGTAGCCCCCCTACCGCCCATTTTCCCCGTGTCTGGGGCTGGGTTTGACCCCCAGGTCCCAGAGGGTGAAAGGGCAGTGCCTGACCCCCGCAGCTTCCACCCAGTCCCCCATCAGAGAGGGAAGACCTTCAGGCCCCTTTGTCCGATTACCATTCAACCATGGAATTTTACAGTATAGAGGGAGGCCATTCGGCCCATCACCTGACCCCTCTCTCTCTGAGAGAGCGCTCCCCTCAGTCCCATTCTCCTTAGTCCCATTCGGCCCATCACTCCTGTCCTCTCTCGCTCTCTGAAGGAGCGCTCAGCTCAGTCCCATTCCCCATTCGGCCCATCACTCCTGTCAGGGTGCGCTGCCCTCAGTCCCATTCCCCGGACCCTTTCAAATGCTCCCATCCTCTCTAGAAGCTGTCCTTGATTCCATTTCCCCCACTGTTCCTGCCCACTCATTCCCTGTCCAAACAACCCTCTGTGTAAAAATACTCCCACTACCCTCTCCCTCGTTCTTTTGGGGCGGACCTTTAACTGATGCCCACCAGTTACCGATTCACCTACCAGCGGCAATAGGTTTTTCCCGATTTCCTTCATCGAAAACCCCTCGTGATTTTCAGCCCCTTTGTCAAACTGCCTCTTAACCTGCTCTGTCCGAATGAAAAAGCCCCAGTTTCTCTTAGTCTCTCTTTATAAGTGAAGTCTCTCAACCCTGGGGTCACCCGAGTGAAATTCTCCTGCACCCTCTCCAGGGTCTTGACATCCTTTCTGAAGTAGGGCGTCAAGATTGGACACAAAGTGCATGCTGGGAGTGTACATCGGGAAACGGTTTCCACTGGAGGGGGGGTCAGTAACCAGAGGACACAGAGGGCAACTCTAGAAATGCCTCCATACTGAACCGTTAACATAGTAAAACGTCCCAAGGTGTTACGCAGGAGCGTAATCAAACACGATCTGACACGAGCCACATGAGACATTAGGACAGGTGACCAAAAGGTATTAAGGAGCGTCTTAAAGGAGGAGTGAGCGGTAGAGAGGCGGGGAGGTTTGGGCAGGGAATTCTGTGTCCTTACCATCGGAGGCTCCGCAGCAGGCGAGCGAAGGTCGCCATGGGAACGGGCCTGCTCGGCTTCAGGGTCTCTTGCATCACTTCCTCCCACTTCGGCGGGGGGCTTCCTGCCCGCAGCCCGCCGCTGGTGCACAAGACGGAGTAAAGGTCTCTCTCCCGCAGGCCTGAGAGCGGAAGGTCATACAAAACATACGATCAACGTTCCTGGGATACTGGAATTCACCTCGGCCTTAACGTCACACCGCTTCCGCATCGGAAAACAAACTGGGGCTGGCTTGGGCAATGGGTCAGACAGTGACCTTTCACCCTCGGGCACCTGGGGTCAAATCCAGCCCCAGACAGGGGGGGGATGAAGGTCTTGTCTCTGATGGGAGACTGGGTGGGGACAGTGTAGAGGGAGCGTTACTCTGTATTTAACCCGTGCTGTACCTGCCCTGGGAGTGTTTGATGGGACAGTATAGAGGGAGCGTTACTCTGTATCTAACCCATGCTGTACCTGCCCTGGGAGTGTTTGATGGGACAGTGTAGAGGGAGCTTTACTCTGTATCTAACCCATGCTGTCCCTGCCCTGGGAGTGTTTAATGGGACAGTGTAGAGGGAGCTTTACTCTGTATCTAACCCTTACTGTACCTGCCCTGGGAGTGTTTGATGAGACAGTGTAGAGGGAGCTTTACTCTGTATCTAACCCGTGCTGTACCTGCCCTGGGAGTGTTTGATGGGACAGTGTAGAGGGAGCTTTACTCTGTATCTAACGCGTGCTGTACCTGCCCTGGGAGTGTTTGATGGGACAGTGTAGAGGGAGCTTTACTCTGTATCTAACCCGTGCTGTACCTGCCCTGGGAGTGTTTGATGGGACAGTGTAGAGGGAGTTGTACCCATGCTGTATCTCAGTTGGAGTAAGGGAGGGGGTAAAAGCTTATGGGAAGACCAGTAACTGCCTGGAGAATCTCTCTCACATCTGGCTGTGGGTTAATGACAACTTACAATCAATGAGGGGGTGTTTGGAAAGGCTTAAACTATGAGGGCAGGTTTCATAGACTGGGTTTCTATTCCCTTGAGTTTAGAAGAATAAGGGCTGATCTGATTGAGGTGTTTAAGATGATTAAATGAGTGAAACTACTTCCTCTGGTGGGAGAGTCACAACCTTAAAATTAGAGCCAGGCCGTTCAGGGGTGATGTCAGGAAGCACTTCTTCACCCAAAGGGTAGTGGAAATCTGGATCTCTCCCCCGAAAAAGCTCGAGGCTGGGAGTGAATTGAATATTTCAAAACCGAGATTGATAAATTCTTGTTAGGCAAGTGTATTAAGGGTTACAGAACCAAGGCAGGTAAATGGGGTTAAGTTACAGATCTGCAGTGATATAATTAAATGACGGAACAGCCCCGAGGGGCTGAACGGCCTCCTCCCGTTCCAGTGTAACGGGCTCGGGCGGCTGACTGGCCTCCTACTGATTCTAATTGGGCTGCGATACGTTGCCCACGCTCCCTTACCTTTCCCGCTGGCGCTCAGCGTGCTGAGGGCAAAGGTCACCATTTCCGCTCCGTGCTGCTGCTCCAGGCATCCCAGCGCGTGCTGGATCAACAGACGCAGTGTCGATGGCAGGCCGCGGATCTGCTCCGAAATCTGGAAAAAGGACAGAGAAGGTGGGACAGCAAGCGAGGAGCAGGAACACCGGGACGGCGAGGGGCGGGAACGCGAGAACGCGGGACGGCGAGAAGGCGAGAACGCGGGACGGACGGCGAGGGGGGGGGGGGGGGGACGGCGAGGGGGGCGGGACGGCGGGGGGGCGGGACGGCGGGGGGGCGAGGGGCGGGAACGCGGGGCGGCGAGGGGCGGGAACGCGGGGCGGCGAGGGGCGGGAACGCGGGGCGGCGAGGGGCGGGAACGCGGGGCGGCGAGGGGCGGGAACGCGGGGCGGGAACGCGGGGCGGGAACGCGGGGCGGCGAGGGGCGGGAACGCGGGGCGGCGAGGGGCGGCGAGGGGCGGGAACGCGGGGCGGCGAGGGGCGGGAACGCGGGGCGGCGAGGGGCGGGAACGCGGGGCGGCGAGGGGCGGGTACGCGGGGCGGCGAGGGGCGGGAACGCGGGGCGGCGAGGGGCGGGAACGCGGGGCGGCGAGGGGCGGGAAGGCGAGGGGCGGGAACGCGGGGCGGCGAGGGGCGGGAACGCGGGGCGGCGAGGGGCGGGAACGCGGGGCGGCGAGGGGCGGGAACGCGGGGCGGCGAGGGGCGGGAACGCGGGGCGGCGAGGGGCGGGAACGCGGGGCGGCGAGGGGCGGGAACGCGGGGCGGCGAGGGGCGGGAACGCGGGGCGGCGAGGGGCGGGAACGCGGGACGGCGAGGGGCGGGAACGCGGGACGGCGAGGGGCGGGAACGCGGGACGGCGAGGGGCGGGAACGCGGGACGGCGAGGGGCGGGAACGCGGGACGGCGAGGGGCGGGAACGCGGGACGGCGAGGGGCGGGAACGCGGGACGGCGAGGGGCGGGAACGCGGGACGGCGAGGGGCGGGAACGCGGGACGGCGAGGGGCGGGAACGCGGGACGGCGAGGGGCGGGAACGCGGGACGGCGAGGGGCGGGAACGCGGGACGGCGAGGGGCGGGAACGCGGGACGGCGAGGGGCGGGAACGCGGGACGGCGAGGGGCGGGAACGCGGGACGGCGAGGGGCGGGAACGCGGGACGGCGAGGGGCGGGAACGCGGGACGGCGAGGGGCGGGAACGCGGGACGGCGAGGGGCGGGAACGCGGGACGGCGAGGGGCGGGAACGCGGGACGGCGAGGGGCGGGAACGCGGGACGGCGAGGGGCGGGAACGCGGGACGGCGAGGGGCGGGAACGCGGGACGGCGAGGGGCGGGAACGCGGGACGGCGAGGGGCGGGAACGCGGGACGGCGAGGGGCGGGAACGCGGGACGGCGAGGGGCGGGAACGCGGGACGGCGAGGGGCGGGAACGCGGGACGGCGAGGGGCGGGAACGCGGGACGGCGAGGGGCGGGAACGCGGGACGGCGAGGGGCGGGAACGCGGGACGGCGAGGGGCGGGAACGCGGGACGGCGAGGGGCGGGAACGCGGGACGGCGAGGGGCGGGAACGCGGGACGGCGAGGGGCGGGAAGGCGGGACGGCGAGGGGCGGGAAGGCGGGACGGCGAGGGGCGGGAAGGCGGGACGGCGAGGGGCGGGAACGCGGGACGGCGAGGGGCGGGAACGCGGGACGGCGAGGGGCGGGAACGCGGGACGGCGAGGGGCGGGAACGCGGGACGGCGAGGGGCGGGAACGCGGGACGGCGAGGGGCGGGAACGCGGGACGGCGAGGGGCGGGAACGCGGGACGGCGAGGGGCGGGAACGCGGGACGGCGAGGGGCGGGAACGCGGGACACGCCAGACGGTGAATGTCCGGCCCTGGTGTGCCTCAGAATAGGAAGAGCCCAAGTTCCATCCCCCTCACCCGTTGTGTGCCGAGTAAGCTGGTCCCAGCCAGGTATTGGGGTTGTGGGGCAGAGGGGGTATTAGCCAGGATTCCCGTTCCCGGTCACTATCCAGCGACTCCCCCTGGGCCAGGACAGGATCGGGGATCTGCTGCAAGCAGTGCGGGTTCAATATCCCGGCAACAATCACAGGCCACGGCTGGATTCCAAGACCTGGGGTCAAATCCCCAGACAGACGGGGATGAAGGTCGCCTCTCTCTCTGATGGGGAACAGGGTGGGTTCAATGGGGTTAGATACCGACCTTTCACCCGCTGGGACCTGGGGTCAACTGCAGCCCCAGACAGGGGTGGGGGAGGAAATGAAGTTCACCGCTCTCTCTTTGATGGGGGACAGGGTGGGGTCAATGCGGTCAGGCAGTGACCCTTCACCCTCTGGAATCTGGGGTCAAATCTCCTTTGTCTGTGGACTGCCCGGGTCCTTTATGAAAGGACTTGTGTGGTGATGTCCGGACCTGGTGGTGTAGCACAGAACGGCACCAGTTCGACATTGTGCAGTTCACCGGGAAGCTATGCTGGGGAGGGGGGTGGGAGTGTGTGGGGGAGGAGGGGGAGGTGAAAGGTCACATAGACACACTCACCTTCTCGAAGACCCCGAACTCTCGCAGCTCCTCGCTCGCCAGCTTCAGGAACAGGGGATTGTGGGATTCCTTCTTCATGACCAGCAGCCTCATCTGGAGAAAGCAAGGACTCGCATTAATACCAAGCCTTTCACATCCTCAGGACGTCCCAAAGCGCTTTACGGCCAACAGCGTACTTTTTTTTTTCTTGAAGTGCAGTCACTCTTATAATGTAGGAAACGCGGCAGCCAATTTGCACACAGCAAGATCCCACAAACGGAATTTGTGATAAATGACCTAACCATTTGTTTTTTTTTTAGTGATGCTGGTTCAGCGATAAATATTGGGCCCCAGGACACCGGGGAAGAACTCCCCCCACCTACTCTTCTTCCAGGAGCGGCCGTGGGGTCTTTTACGTCCACCCGAGAGGACAGACCGAGACTTGGTTGAACGTTGCATCCGAAAGATGGCACCTCCGACAGTGCAGCACTTCCCTCAGTACTGCCACCGGGGTTTCGGCCCTGGATTGTGGGGGCTCGCGTCTCCGGAGTAGGGGGGGCTCGAACCCACGGCCTTCTGACTCGGGCAAGAGTGCTACCCACCGACCATGGCCGACACCGACTGGGAGCGTTGGCCTGGAAACAGGGAGATGGAGAATGGGAACCGGTAAATTTAAGCAGCCCTATTGGTTGGGATAGGGCGGGAAAGCGGAGCTGAAGTAGAAGATTCGAAGGGCCGAATGGCCGACTCCTGCTTCTGTTTATGTTCCGCCGCCCACCTGGTTGTTGAAGGCTGACTCCTCCAGCTTCTTCCCGTAGACGGCCAGGCTCCGGCGCACGACCTCCGACCTGTCGAGTGGCTCCAGCGGGCCCAGGCAGATGGCCACAGTCCCCTTGCGCTTGGCCAGAGCGTGGTGCAGCGAGGAGTCCTCCGTAACACTCAGCACCAGCGTCACACCCTGAAAGAAGCAACAGAGGCAGACAACTCAACCTATAACCTCGCAAGGCTCAGAAATGGGTTTCACATACACCGAGAGAGGGGGAGCGGGCGACCGCGGCAGGGGGAGCGCGAGGGGGGACGGACGGGGGAGCGGGCGACCGCGGCAGGGGGACAGAGAGAGCGACCGAGACAGAGGGACAGAGAGAGAGACCGAGACAGGGGGACAGAGAGAGAGACCGAGACAGAGGGACAGAGAGACCGAGACAGAGGGACAGAGAGAGAGACCGAGACAGAGGGACAGAGAGAGAGACCGAGACAGAGGGACAGAGAGAGAGACCGAGACAGAGGGAGAGACCGAGACAGAGGGACAGAGAGAGAGACCGAGACAGAAGGACAGAGAGAGAGACCGAGACAGAGGGACAGAGAGAGAGACCGAGACAGAGGGACAGAGAGAGAGACCGAGACAGAGGGACAGAGAGAGAGACCGAGACAGAGGGACAGAGAGAGAGACCGAGACAGAGGGACAGAGAGAGAGACCGAGACAGAGGGACAGAGAGAGAGACCAAGACAGACAGAGAGAGACCGAAACAGACAGAGAGAGAGACCGAGACCGAGACAGAGGCAGAGAGAGAGTGACCAAGACTGAGACCGAGACAGATAGACACTAAGACCAAGACAGAGAGAGACCGAGAGATAGTAGATAAATTACCAGGAGCAGATGGGATGCTGAGGGAATTGAAGGTGGAAATCACGGAAGTACTGGCCATAATATTACAATCCTCCATAGATACCAGCGTGGTGCCAGAGGACTGGAGAATTGCAAATGTTACACCATTAATCAGGTGTCGACACTAGGATCACTGCTTTTCTTGATATATATTAATGATGACTGGGTGTACAGGGCATCATTTCACTATTTGCAGATGACACAAAACTTGGAAGTATAGTGAACAGTGAGGAGGATAATGATAGATTTCAAGAGGACATAGACAGGCTGGTGGAATGGGTGGACATGTGGCAGATGAAATTTAATGCAGAAAAGTGCGAAGTGATACATTTTGGTAGGAAGAACGAGGAGAGGCAATGTAAACTAAAGGGTACAATTCTAAAGTGGGTGCATGAACAGAGAGACCTGGGGGTATGTGTGCACAAATCATTGAAGGTGGCAGGGCAGGTTGAGAAAGTGGTTAAAAAAGCATACGGGATCCTGGGCTTTATAAATAGAGGCATAGAGTCCAAAAGCAAGGAAGTTATGATGAACCTTTATAAAACACTGGTTCGGCCTCAACTGGAGTATTGTGTCCAATTCTGGGCACCGCACTTTAGGAAGGATGTGAAGGCCTGAGAGATGGTGCAGAAAAGATTCACAAGAATGGTTCCAGGGATAAGGGATGAGGGACTTCAGTTACGTGGATAGACTGGAGAAGCTGGGGTTGTTCTCCTTGGAGCAGAGAAGGTTGAGAGGAGATTTGATAGAGGTGTTCAAAATCATGAGGGTTCTGGACAGAGTAGAGAGAAACTGTTCCCATTGGCGGAAGGGTCGAGAACCAGAGGACACAGATTTAAGGTGATTGGCAGAAGAACCAAAGGCGACATAAGAAAAACTTTTTTACTCAGCGAGTGGTTAGGATCTGGAATGCACTGCCTGAAAGGGTGGTGGAGGCAGATTCAATCACGGCTTTCAAAAGAGAGTTGGATAAGTACCTGAAGTAAAGAAATGTGCAGGGCTACAGGGAAAGGGCGGGGGACGGGGTGGGACTAGCCGAGAGTCAGCACAGGTTCGACGGGCCGAATGGTCTCCTTCCATGCTGTAACTATTCTATGATTCTATGAGAGACTGAGAGAGACAGGCCGAGAGAGAGAGACACACACACACCGAGAGAGAGAGACAGAGAGAGAGAGCGCGACAGACAGAGAGACAGACTGACAGACAGACAGAGACAGATTTACCATCTCACCCAAAAGAAGGCACCTCCAACAGTACAGCACTTAGTACTGGCACCGAGTGTCGACCTGGATTATGGGACTCAAATCTCCGGAGCGAGACTGGAGCCTGAACCTCATGTCTCAGAGGCGAGAGGGAGCCCTACTGAGCCACGGCTGACACCTCAATGCAGAGGTTGGAATACAGGAGCACATCATACTCACACGTGGCAGCTGCTCAGGGATCCAGTCTGATGTGCGTAGGCCGCGCTCTGTCTGGACACAGTCGGCACCGTCAATGATCAGCACCAAGTGTCGTCTCGGCTGAGAACAGGCCACACGGTCCAAGAGAGAATGAAACTCCAACACAAGGCCTCTGTGGAGGAAATACAGTGACTGAGCCTTTCTGACAAAGGGTTCACAACTCAAAACGTTAACTCTGTTTCTCTCTCCTCAATGCTGCCTGACCTGCTGAGTGTTTCCAGCATTTTCTGTTGTTATTTCAGATTTCCAGCATCCACTGTATTTTGCTATTGTATTACTGCTGAATAAACAGTGATTCTGTACAGTTAGTTAGTAATCCTTACCCTGCTGAATAAACAGTGACTCTGTACAGTCAGTTAATAATCCTTACCCTGCTGAATAAAGTGTCTCTGTACAGTTAGTTAGTAATCCTTACCCTGCTGAATGAACAGTGACTCTGTACAGTTAGTAATCCGTACCCTGCTGAGTAAACAGTGACTCTGTAGTTAGTTAGTAATCCTTACACTGCTGAATAAACAGTGACTCTGTACAGTTAGTAATCCTTACCCTGCTGAATAAACAGTGACTCTGTAGTTAGTTAGTAATCCTTACCCTGCTGAATAAACAGTGACTCTGTACAGTTGCACAGCAAGCGGCCCATACCCTGCTAAATAAACAACTGTGTACAGTTAGTGAGTGACCATACCCTGCTCAATAACGTGACGCTGTAGTTAGTGACCCATACCCTGCTCAATAACAGGATTCTGTACAGTTAGTGAGTGACCCATACCCTGCTCAATAACATGACGCTGCAGTTAGTGAGTGACCCATACCCTGCTCAATAACATGACGCTGTACAGTTACAGCGAGTGACCCATACCCTGCTCAATAACGTGACGCTGCACAGTTAGTGAGTGACCCATACCCTGCTCAATAACATGACGCTGTACAGTTACAGCGAGTGACCCATACCCTGCTCAATAACGTGACGATGTAGTTAGTGAGTGACCCATACCCTGCTCAATAACATGATGCTGCACAGTTAGTGACCCATACCCTGCTCAATAACATGACGCTGTAGTTACAGCGAGTGACCCATACCCTGCTCAATAACGTGACGATGTACAGTTAGTGAGTGACCCATACCCTGCTCAATAACATGACGCTGTACAGTTACAGCGAGTGACCCATACCCTGCTCAATAACGTGACGATATACAGTTAGTGAGTGACCCATACCCTGCTCAATAACATGATGCTGCACAGTTAGTGACCCATACCCTGCTCAATAACATGACGCTGTAGTTACAGCGAGTGGCCCATACCCTGCTCAATAACGTGACGATGTACAGTTAGTGAGTGACCCATACCCTGCTCAATAACATGACGCTGTAGTTACAGCGAGTGACCCATACCCTGCTCAATAACGTGACGATGTACAGTTAGTGAGTGACCCATACCCTGCTCAATAACGTGACGATGTACAGTTAGTGAGTGACCCATACCCTGCTCAATAACATGACGCTGTACAGTTACAGTGAGTGACCCATACCCTGCTCAATAACGTGACGATGTACAGTTAGTGAGTGACCCATACCCTGCTCAGTAACATGACGCTGCACAGTTAGTGAGTGACCCATACCCTGCTCAATAACTAGGGGTGGTGCCCTGCTTACCTGTAACTCAGTGGGACCTCCTGCTGCCCTTTCAACCTGGCGTTGAGCAACACACAGAGCCGGTGAAGCATGCTGGTGCCATCCTGAGCTCTCTCGCTGGCTGCTGTGAAGTGAAAGAGGAGATCGGACGGCCCCGGACATTTCTCTTTGTCGCTGGGGGAGAGCTGGGTCACCAGGCTGGCCTACAGAGGGAGACGAGGAGGAGTGTGTCTATTAATGAGGGCAGCGGTCTCGGTCCCTGCCGGAATCAAAGCAGCGGTGGGGTTTGTTTCTACCTCTGCCAAGGTCGCTACTCACTGGGGTGCAGCTCCGTAGTCATTGGCTAGGATGATCAACCTCATCAACATCACATATACCGCATCCTTAATGTAGTAAAAACATCCCAAGGTTCATGGAATGCATTCAAGATAGTTTTCCAGATCAGTATGTCGAGGAACCAACTAGGAAACAAGCTATTTTGGATCTAATATTGTGCAATGAGACAGGGTTAATTAACAACCTTGTAGTAAAGGAGCCTCTGGGGAAGAGTGATCATAATATGATAGAATTTTATGTTGAAAGAAAGAAAAGACAGACTTGTATTTATATAGTGCCTTTCATTGAAACTTATAAAATTCTAACAGGACTAGGCAGACTAGATGCAGGAAGGCTGTTCCCGATGGCGGGGGAGTCCAGAACCAGGGGTCACAGTCTAAGGATAAGGGGTAAGCCATTTAGGACAGAGATGAGGAGGAATTTCTTCACCCAGAGAGTGGTGAACCTGTGGAATTCTCTACCACAGAAGGCAGTTGAAGCCAATTCATTAAATATATTCAAGAAGGAGTTAGATATCTTTCTTAAGGCTAAAGGGATCAAGGGATATGGGGAGAAGGCAGGGACAGGGTACTGAATTTGGATGATCAGCCATGATCTCATTAAATGGCAGAGCAGGCTCGAGGGGCCGAATGGCCTACTCCTGTTTCTATGTTTCTATGTGATAATGACCAGATCATCTGGTTTTAGCAGTGACTATTTGCACGGCAATTTTTGATGGAGGAAGGGAGGGAGGGAGGTGGAGGGAGGTGGGGGGAATGGGGGGAGGGAGGGAGGGGAGAGAGAGAGGGGAGGGGAGAGGAAGAGGTCAGGAAATCCGGGGTGGGGGAGTAAAGAGCACGGAGGGCGCAGTGGGGATGGGGGAAAATGAGAGCGAGAACGTGATCGAGATGGCAAGACGGATCACGTTCTTCCAACCCCACCCCCCTTTATTCAAGAAGGAGTTAGATGTATTTCTTAAGGCTAAAGGGATCAAGGGATATGGGGAGAAGGCAGGGACAGGGTACTGAATTTGGATGATCAGCCATGATCTCATTGAATGGCAGAGCAGGCTCGAAGGGCCGAATGGCCTACTCCTATCTTCTACGTTTCTATGTTTCATGACCACCGGAAGTCTCAAAGCACTTTACAGCCAATGAAGTACTTTTTGAAGTGGAGTCACTGTTATAATGTGGGAAATGAGTTTAAGTTTGAGAGTTAAGTCCGAAACTAGGGTCTTAAATCTGAACATAGCAAACTATGTAGGTATGAGACACGAGTTGGTTAAGGTAGGTTGGATTAAAAGATATGATGGTAGATAAGCAATGGCAAACATTTAAAGAAATAATTCATAATTCACACCAAATATACATTCCTTTAAGGAATAAAATCCCCATTGGAAAAATGGTCCAACCATGGCTAACAAGAGAAGTTAAAGATAGTATTAGATTAAAGGAAGAGGTTATAATGTTGCCAAAAAGGAGTAGTAAGCCTGAGGATTGGGAGGATTTTAGAATTCAGCAAAGGAGGACCAAGAAATTGATAGAGAGAGAAGAGAAAATGAGAGTAAACTAGCAAGAGACATAAAAACAGATTGTAAAAGCTTGTGTAGGTATGTAAAAAGGAAGAGATTAGCAAAAGTAAATGTGGGTGCCTTACAGGCAGAGACAGGAGGAATTATAATGGGGAATAAGGAAATGACAGAGACATTAAATAAATACTTTGTATCTGTCTTCATGGAAGAAGACACAAAAACATTTCAGAAATAGTAGGGAACCAAGGGTCTAGTGAGAATGAGGAACTTAAAGAAATAATTATTAAAGAAATAGTACTGGAGAAATTAATGGGACTAAAAGCCCCTGGACCTGACGGCCTACATCCTAGGGTTCTAAAAGAGGTGGCTACAGAGATAGCGGCTGTATTGGTTGTGATCTTCCAGAATTCCCCAGATTCTAGAACAGTCCCAGTGGATTAGAAGGGAGCAAATGTAACCCCACTATTCAAGAAAGGAGGGAGAGAGAAAACAGGGAATTATTGACCAGTTAGCCTGACATCAGTAGTAGGAAAAATGCTAAAATCTATTAGGGACGTGGTAGCAAGTCACTTAGAAAATCATAATATGATTGGGCAGAGTCAACACAGATTTATGAAAGGGAAATTGTGTTTGACATCTAGAGTTTTTGAGGTTGTAAATGGCAGGGTAGATAAAGGGTAACCAGTAGATGTAGTGTATTTGGATTGAAAATCCAAAAAGGTGCACAAAATTAGAAAATTAGAGCTCATGGGATTGGGGGGTAATATATTAGCATGGATTGAGGATTGGTTAATGGACATAAAACAGAGAGTAGGAATAAACGGGTCATTTTTGGGATGGCAGGGTGTAACTAGTGGGGTGCCGCAAGGATCAGTGCTTGGGCCTCAGCTATCTACCATCTATATCAATGACTTAGATGAAGGGACCGAATGTAATGTATCAAAGTTTGCTGACGATACAAAGCTAGGTGGGAAAGTAAGTTGTGAGGAGGATGCAAAGAGGCTGAAAAGGGATATGGACACATTAAGTGAGTAGGCACAAACATGGCAGATGGAAGATAGCGTGGAGAAATGTGAAGTTATATGAAGTTTGGTCGGAAAAATAGAAAAGCAGATTTTTTTCTATGGTGAGAGATTGGGAAATGTTGGTATTCAGAGGGACCTGGGTGTCCTTGTACATGAATCGCTGAAAGTGAACATGCAGGTGCAGCAAGCAGTTAGGAAAGCAAATGGTATGTTAACCTTTATTACAAAAGGACTGGAGCATAAGAATAAAGAAATCTTACTGCAATTATATCGGGCCTTGGTGAGACCACACCCAGAGTATTGTGTACAGTTTTGGTCTCCTTACCTAAGGAAGGATATATTTGCCATAGAGGGAGTGCAACGAAGGTTCACCAGACTGGTTCCTGGGATGGGGGGGATTGTCCTACGAGGGCAGATTGAGTAGACTAGGCCTGTATTCACTAGAGTTTAGAAGAACAAGAGGTGATTTCATTGAAACATAAAATTCTTGACAGGGTAGATGCAGGGAGGATGTTTCCCCTGGCTGGGGAGTCTAGAACCAGGGGTCACAGTCTCAGAATAAGGGGTCGGCCATTTAAGACTGAGATGAGAAATTTCTTCACTCAGAGGGTGGTGAATCTTTGGAATTCTCTACCCCAGAGGGCTGTGGAGGCTCAGTCGTTGAGTATATTCAAGACAGAGAGCGATAGATTTTTGAATATTAAGGGAATCAAGGGATATGGGGATAGTGCAGGAAAGTGGAGACGAGGTGGAAGATCAGCCATGATCTTATTGAGTGACGGAGCAGGCTCGAGGGGCCAAATGGACCACTCCTGCTCCTATTTCTTATCTTAAGGGAATACATAAAAAATAGGAGCAAGAATAGGCCACTTGGCCCCTCGAGCCTGCTCCGCCATTCAATAAGATCATGGCTGATCTCGGGCTCAAAGCCACTTCCCCGCCCGCACCCCATAACCCTTCGCTCCCTTAATACAAGCCTGGTCTGCGCAACCTGTCCTCATAATTTAACCCTTTTAGTCCCGGTATCATTCTGGTGAATCTGCGCTGCACCCTCTCCAAGGCCAGTATATTCTTTGAGATTCGGTGCCCAGAACTGAATGCAGTTCTCTAATTGGGGACTTGCAGGTGGTGGAGAGGCTTTAAGGGAGTCAGGAGGCGAGCCACTCGCTGCAGTATACCCGGCAGCCCCGGCATTTATGTAGCCGGTCTGATTGAATTTCTGGTCATTGGTGACCCCCAGCATGCTGGTGGTCTTGGGGGGGGGGGGGGGGGGGGGGGGGAATTCAGCAATGATGACGCCATTGAATGTCAAGGGGACTTGTTTGATTAAAAGAGATTAAGTGGGACAATCTAGAATATTACATACCACAAAGGCGGTCTTTCCCTCGCTGGGCTTGCCGTAGACGACAAACGCGCCGCCCTTCCGCCGCTCTCGGATCGCGGAGGCGGCCGCAGCGAGTTGCTTGACACGGCCGTACCGCTGGCAGCTCTGCGCCTCCAGGAAGCCGTCCTGAAGGGCGTCTTCATCACCAGCCGCCAATCCCGTCTCCGGGCCGTGCTCCGCCTGTCGGTGAGACGCAAACACCACACGCCAAGCGCGTTAGATAGAAGGCAGGAACCTCGCATTTACATAGCGCCTTTCACCACCTCGGGACGGCCCACAAGGTGCTTCTCAGCCAACAAAGAACTTTGTTGAAGTGCAGTCATTGTTGCGATGTAGGAAACACGTCAGTAAAAGGCAAGGGAATACACAATGAATGGTAGGACCCTAGGAAGGACAGAGGATCAGAGGGACCTTGGTGTGCATGTACATAGATCACTGAAGGCAGCAGGACAGGTAGATAAGGTGGTTAAAAAGGCATATGGGATACTTGCCTTCATTAGCCGAGGCATAGAATATAAGAGCAGGGAGGTTATGATGGAGCTGCACAAAACGCTGGTTAGGCCACAGCTGGAATACTGTGTGCAGTTCTGGTCGCCACACTATAGGAAGGATGTGATTACATTGGAGAGGGTGCAGAGGAGATTTACCAGGATGTTACCTCGGCTGGAGCGCTTCAGCTATGAAGAGAGACTGGACAGGCTGGGGTTGTTTTCCTTAGAGCAGAGAAGGCTGAGGGGGGACCTGATTGAGGTGTACAAAATTATGAGGGGCATAGATAGGGTAGATAGAAAGGAACTTTTCCCCTTAGTAGAGGGGTCAATAACCAGGGGGCATAGTTTCAAGATAAGGGGCAGGAGGTTTAGAGGGGGTTTGAGGAAAAACTTTTTCACCCAGAGGGTGGTTGGAATCTGGAACTCACTGCCTGAAAGGGTGGTAGAGGCAGGAACCCTCACAACATTCAAGAAGTATTTAGATGAGCACTTGAAACACCATAGCATACAATGCTACGGACCAAGTGCTGGAAAATGGGATTAGAATAGACAGGGCTTGATGGCCGGCGTGGACACGATGGGCCGAAGGGCCTCTTTCTGTGCTGTATAACCCTATGACTCGATGACTATGACTCATATGGGCGCACAGTAAGATCCCACAAACAGCCGTGTAATAAATGACCAAATCATCTGCTTTCCCTTTTGTTTAAGAAATAAATATTGGGTGCAGGACACCGGGCAGAATGCTCCCCCTGCTCTTCTTCAAAATAGTGCCCGTGGGATCTTGTACGTCCACCCGAGAGGGCAGATGGAGCCCTCGGTTTAACGACTCATCCGAAAGACCGCTCCTCAGACAGTGCGGTGCTCTCTCTGTGTCGGGGCAGATGCCATGTTTGTAATGGGACCAGAGAGCGGTTCGGAGCCCTTTCCCGCTCCAGCCCCTACCCGCCCTTCCCGCACCGCCGCCACATGTGCGACTGACCCGTTCCCGGTCCTCCCCGCTATTAGGGGGGGGGGGGGGGGGCGGGGGGGGAAGGTGGGGTTATCCCAGCATCACGCCCCGCTGAGAATGGAATCTTCCGAGCTCAGCCTCGCTGCAGAGGAGCCTGGCGTAATTCTGGCTGGAGGGTGGGATTACATCGAAAGAGACTCGATAGTCAATCTTTTCATTCTGGCACATTCCTGCCAAACAACAGGCCGCCCCGTGCCCGACTGTAGGCCAGGAACAGGCCAGCCCATGTTTGACTTTAGCCTTAAGAGGCAGGTCACTGGGTTAATTCCTTGCGATTGGAATGGCTGCCCGGTGTAGAAAGGGAGAGGGGGGCCTGAGCCGGACTAGGCTGGGAGAGGGGGCCTGAGCCGGTCTAGGCTGGGAGAGGGAGGTCTGAGCCGGTCTAGGCTGGGAGAGGGAGGTCTGAGCCGGTCTAGGCTGGGAGAGGGAGGTCTGAGCCGGTCTAGGCTGGGAGAGGGAGGTCTGAGCCGGTCTAGGCTGGGAGAGGGAGGTCTGAGCCGGTCTAGGCTGGGAGAGGGAGGTCTGAGCCGGTCTAGGCTGGGAGAGGGAGGTCTGAGCCGGTCTAGGCTGGGAGAGGGAGGTCTGAGCCGGTCTAGGCTGGGAGAGGGAGGTCTGAGCCGGTCTAGGCTGGGAGAGGGAGGTCTGAGCCGGTCTAGGCTGGGAGAGGGGGGCCTGAGCCGGTCTAGGCTGGTCTGAGCCAGTCTAGACTGGGAGAGGGGGGTCTGAGCTGGTCTAGACTGGGAGAGGGGGTTCTGAGCCGGTCTAGACTGGGAGAGGGGGTTCTGAGCCGGTCTAGACTGGGAGAGGGGGGTCTGAGCCGGTCTAGACTGGGAGAGGGGGGTCTGAGCCGGTCTAGACTGGGAGAGGGGCGTCTGAGCCGGTCTAGACTGGGAGGGGGGGGTCTGAGCCGGTCTAGACTGGGAGGGGGGGGTCTGAGCCGGTCTAGACTGGGAGAGGGGGGGGTCTGAGCCGGTCTAGACTGGGAGAGGGGGGTCTGAGCCAGTCTAGACTGGGAGAGGGGGGTCTGAGCCAGTCTAGACTGGGAGAGGGGGGTCTGAGCCAGTCTAGACTGGGAGAGGGGGGGTCTGAGCTGACCTGACAGTGTTGACTGACGATGGCCTTCCAGAGGCTGGTGAGGACACTGTTCCCAAACTCGTCCAGTCCCTTCAGGTAAGGTCTCCCGTCGACCTCCCCTCCCCACTCGCTGCGATAGCTGGAATCAAAGAAGAAAATAATTCAAAGATATATAACATTTAAAAATTGATTCTTGCACAAGTGCTGTGTTAGCTGAACCCAGCCGGGGGTGGGAGAGAAAACAAGGCAGAGACGGAGCGAGAGAGTCCAAGCGAGAGACAAGGGGGGAGAGAATGAGTAATTCGGAAGGCAAATGGAATGTTGGCCTTTATTGCAAGAATGGAGTATAAAAGCAGGGAAGTCCTGCTACAACTGTACAGGGTATTGGTGAGACCACACCTCGAGTACTGCGTACAGTTTTGGTCTCCTTATTTAAGGAAGGATATACTTGCATTGGAGGCAGTTCAGAGACGATTCACGAGGTTAATTCCAGCGATGAGGGGGTTGACGTATGAGGAAAGGTTGAGCAGGCTGGGCCTTTACTCATTGGAGTTTAGAAGAATGAGAGGTGATCTTATTGAAACATACAAGATTCTGAAGGGGCTCGACAAGGTAGATGCAGCGAGGATGTTTCCCCTCGTGGGGGAATCTAGAACTAGGGGAAAAAATTTCAGAATAAGGGGGCACCCATTTAAATCAGAAATGAGCAGGAATTTCTTCTCTGAGGGACGTGAATCTTTGGAATTCTCTTCCCCAGAGAGCTGTGGAGGCGGGGTCATTGAATATATTTAAGGTGGAGACAGACAGATTTTTGAACGATAAGGGAGTCGAAGGTTACAGGGAGCGGGCGGGGAAGTGGAGTTGAGGCCAAGATCAGATCAGCCATGATCTTATTGAATGGCGGAGCAGGCTCGAGGGGCCGATGACCTACTCCTGCTCCTACCTCTTATGTTCTTATGAGTGAGGGACGTGGTGTTGGGGGTTTGGGTGTGGGGGGCTGGGAGGGGAGGGGGTGGGGGAAAGAGACTGAGCGACTGATGAAGTGTGTGAGGGCGGGGGGAATCCAAGCGTGACAGGGAGAGGGTGAGACCGGGCGACAACGCGCATTTCTCTAGCGCCTTTAACGTAGTAAAATATCCCAAGGCGCTGCACAGGAGTATTATAAGACAAAACATTTGACACCGAGCTACATAAGGAGAAATTAGGGCAGGTGACCAAAAGCTTGGTCAAAGAGGTAGGTTTTAAGGAGCGACTTAAAAGGAGGAAAGAGAGGTAGCGAGGCGGAGAGGTTTAGGGAGGGAATTCCAGAGCTTAGGGCCTAGGCAACAGAAGGCACGGCCGCCAAAGGTTGAGTGATTATAATCAGGGATCCTCAAGAGGGCAGAATTAGAGGAGCGCAGATATCTCGGGGGGGGTTGTGGGGCTGAAGGAGATTACAGAGATAGGCAGGGGCGAGGCCATGGAGGGATTTGAAAACAAGGATGAAAATTTTGAAATCGAGGCGCTGCTTAACCGGGAGTCAACGTAGATCAGCGAGCACAGGGGTGATGGGTGAACGGGACTTGGTGCGAGTTAGGACACAGGCAGCCGAGTTTTGGATGACCTCAAGTTTACGTAGGGTGGAATGTGGGAGTCCAGCCAGAAGTGCGTTGGAATAGTCGAGTTTAGAGGTAACAAAGGTATGGATGAGGGTTTCAGCAGCGGATGAGCTGAGGCAAGGGCAGAGACGGGCGATGTTACGGAGGTGGAAGTAGGCGGTCTTTGTTATGCTGCGGATATGTGGTCGGAAGCACATTTCAGAGTCAAATATGACACCAAGGTTGCGAACAGTGTGGTTCAGCCTCAGACCAACGTTAGGGAGAGGGATGGAGTCAGTGGCTCGGGAACGGAGTTTGCGGCAATGGGGGCCGGGGGGGGGGGGGGGGGGTGGGGGGAGACCAAGTGCGACCCGGGGAGAGGGTATAGACACAGTGAGTAAAAGTCCCACAGTGCTGAGGGACGAGATTGAGAGGAGGAGTCCCACAGTGCTGAGGGAGGGGAGACTGAGGGAGGAGAGGAGTCCCACAGTGCTGATGTTTCTGGGGCAGAATGGGTTAGTGTGGGAGACATCCCGATGGGTCTGAATTTAAACAGTGTGGATACAGGGAGCAAGAAGAGCGAGTGGGTGGGGATTTGGAGGGACAATAGAACCTCATGTGCTTACTTTTCCAGGGCCAGTAATCCTGCTTCCTTCACGTGACTCTTCAGATCTGCCACCCTTGTTTTCCCTTCCTCTGACTCTGCTGCGAAGTCTGACCTCCACCGCTCTGGTAGTGACCTGACCAAAGAGAAATGGAGTGAGTCAGTACACAATCCCAATGGACCCAATCCCTTCCCATTCACTCCCATTGTACACAATCCCAATGGACCCAACCCCTTCCCATTCACTCCCATTGTACACAATCCCATTGGACTCCCATCCCTTCCTATTCACTCCCAATGTACACAATCCCAAAGAACCCAACTCCTTCCCATTCACGCCCATTATACACAATCCAAAAGGACCCAATCCCTTCCCATTCACTCCCAATTTACACAATCCCAATGGACCCAACCCCTTCCCATTCACTCCCATTGTTCACAATCCCAATGGACCCACCCCTTCCCATTCACTCCCATTGTACACAATCCCAATGGACCCACCCCTTCCCATTCACTCCCATTGTACACAATCCCAATGGACCCACCCCTTCCCATTCACTATCACTGTCACTGTACACAACCCCAATGGACCCACCCCTTCCCATTCACTCCCCTTGTACACAATCCAATGGACCCAATCCTTCCCATTTACTCCCATTATACACGATCCCAATGGACCCACCCCTTCCCATTTACTCCCATTGTACACAATCCCAATGGACCCACCCCTTCCCATTCACTGTCACTGTACACAACCCCAATGGACCCAACCCCTTGAAGGGTCAGTGTTTGACCCCCTGCCCCAGCCAGCACCCCATCAGAGAGAGGAACTAGTGCAGTCCTGGTGGTGACAGCGCTCCCACAATGGTGTTGGGATAGTGACCCTGCAACAATCAAGGAGAACCGATACATGTCAGAATGGTGTGTGACTCGGAGAGGATCCTGGAGGTGTTGGTGTTCTCTTGCTATTTCTCCTCTTAGTCCTTACTAGTGGAAGGAGTTGTGGGACTGTCTAAGTTTTGTAAATAAACGTGATTGACAAGAACGCCTTTAATTCTTACCCCATCAGAGAAAGCCCTTCATCCCGTGTCTGGGGCTGGATTTGACCCCAAGGTCCCAGAGGGTGAAAGGTTAATGTTTGACCCACTATTCCCTCACCCAGATCCCCCATCAAAACCACCGCTCCCATTTTCTCAGACAGCAGGTGCTGATAATGGTTCTGCTGTCGCCATTTACACCTCCTCTAGATCCATCTTATGCTTCTTTACTTGTCCCATTACCACCCCCTTTTGCCTCGCACCATCATCCATTTCGTCATTTAATCTCGCCTCTCCTCCACCCCATCACAGACCTTCCCCTTTTATTATCCTTCCACCTCCTTTTCCCTACTTGCTGAACAACTGTTAAATTCCTGACAACTCCCAGATCAGGTGACAGGTCATGGAGCTGAAACGTTAACCGTTTCTCTCACCACAGAGACTGTCTGACCTGCTGAGTACTTCCAGCATTCTCTGTTTTTATTTCAGATTCCCAGCATCTGCAGTATTTTGCTTCTGTTTTACCCATTGTTCTTTCATCCTCCAGAGGTGGCGCTGTAATCTCCCTCAGCCTGTTACAACAAACACAGCCTCTCCTCCCACTAACTGTGACCACTGATACAGGAGGTTGACCAGTAGTTCAATAATATCACATTCATTGATCCTCCTCACTCTCTCCTACCTCAGTACAGCAGGGTCTCTGGTGTAGAAGAAAGAGGTTTGACTCGAGCAGTCTCCATTCTGTCGCAAAAACTGCATAATTTCAAACTCGGTGATGGAACGGCCTTGCGGATAGGACTTAACCTGGGAGATAAAGTGAGGGAAAGTTGCAGAGATTTCAGTCAGACTTTCACAGTGCTGGGCCCTCCGAGATCTGGAACTAGGAGCCCATTCATACTGCTATTTCACGCATGCACAGTCCTATCAAACACTCCCAGGGCAGGTACAGCAAGGGTTAGATACAGAGTCAAGCTCCCTGTACACGGTCCCATCAAACACTCCCAGGGCAGGTACAGCACGGGTTAGATACAGAGTAAACCTCCCTGTACACGGTCCCATCAAATACTCCCAGGGCAGGTACAGCACGGGTTAGATACAGAGTAAAGCTCCCTGTACACGGTCCCATCAAACACTCCCAGGGCAGGTACAGCACGGGTTAGATACAGAGTAAACCTCCCTGTACACGGTCCCATCAAATACTCCCAGGGCAGGTACAGCACGGGTTAGATACAGAGTAAAGCTCCCTCTACACCGTCCCATCAAACACTCCCAGGGCAGGTACAGCATCGGTTCAGTGTCAACCATGGCTCAGTGCTAACACTCTCACCTCGGAGTCAGGAGTTTGTGGGTTCAAGTCCCACTTCAGAGATTCGAGCCCCACAATCAAGGGCCGACTCTCCCAGTGCAGTACTGAGGGAGTGCTGCATTGTCGGAGGTGCCGTCAATTTGGATGAGACGTCAAACCGAGGGCCAGCCTACCCTCTCGGGGGGACACAAAAGATCCCAAGGCACTACTTCAAAGAAGAGCAAGGGGGAGTTCTCCTCTCGAACGACATCACTAAAACAGATTGCTGCGCATCAATTTCCTACATTACAACATTCAGTACACTTCAAAGGTCCTTCATTGGCTGTAAAGCACTTCGGGACGTATATAAATAGCAGTCTTTCCTTTAAAACAAGCTGGGAGACCAGTGTAACGGGAACAAGGTGCCGATCCCATCGCTTGCCCGTTGAAAGCACATCGATCTGATCCTGGAAATCGCGGTAACAGAAGTGCTGCGGGAGCATGTGAGCTGGCATCCTTACCCACTCAAACTGAGGCAGGTTGGGTAGCGAGTATTCCCGCAGGATCTGTCCGTATCGCTCCCCCAGAATTCCCACAAACAGCTGGCAGCGGGAAACCTCAGACAGGCAAAGCTCCAACTGCCTGCGAGTGGATAGAAGCAGAGAATCAGTTCAGGGGCAGAGGGCGGGACCGACAGCATCCTCGGAGGGACGGACAGAGAATCAGTACAGGGACAGGGCGGGACCGACAGCATCCTCGGAGGGACGGACAGAGAATCAGTACAGGGACAGGGAGGGACCGACAGCATCCTCGGAGGGACCGACAGAGAATCAGTACAGGGGCAGGGAGGGACAGACAGCACCCTCGGAGGGGCAGACAGAGAATCAGTACAGGGGCAGGGAGGGACCGACAGCATCCTCGGAGGGCGAGACAGAGAATCAGTACAGGGACAGGGAGGGACCGACAGCATCCTCGGAGGGACAGGGAGAGAATCAGTACAGGGGCAGGGAGAGACCGACAGCATCCTCAGAGGGCGAGACAGAGAATCAATACAGGGACAGGGAGGGACCGACAGCATCCTCGGAGGGACGGACAGAGAATCAATACAGGGACAGGGAGGGACCGACAGCATCCTCGGAGGGACGGACAGAGAATCAATACAGGGGCAGGGAGGGACCGACAGCATCCTCGGAGGGACGGACAGAGAATCAATACAGGGGCAGGGAGGGACCGACAGCATCCTCGGAGGGACGGACAGAGAATCAATACAGGGACAGGGAGGGACCGACAGCATCCTCGGAGGGACGGACAGAGAATCAGTACAGGGGCAGGGAGGGACCGACAGCATCCTCGGAGGGCGAGACAGAGAATCAGTACAGGGACAGGGAGGGACCGACAGCATCCTCGGAGGGACGGACAGAGAATCAGTACAGGGGCAGGGAGGGACCGACAGCATCCTCGGAGGGACGGACAGAGAATCAGAACAGGGGCAGGGAGGGACCGACAGCATCCTCGGAGGGCGAGACAGAGAATCAGTACAGGGACAGGGAGGGACCGACAGCATCCTCGGAGGGACGGACAGAGAATCAATACAGGGACAGGGCGGGACCGACAGCATCCTCGGAGGGCGAGACAGAGAATCAATACAGGGACAGGGAGGGACCGACAGCATCCTCGGAGGGACGGACAGAGAATCAGTACAGGGGCAGGGAGGGACCGATAGCATCCTCGGAGGGACGGACAGAGAATCAATACAGGGACAGGGAGGGACCGACAGCATCCTCGGAGGGACGGACAGAGAATCAGAACAGGGACAGGGAGGGACCGACAGCATCCTCGGAGGGACGGACAGAGAATCAGTACAGGGGCAGGGAGGGACCGACAGCATCCTCGGAGGGACGGACAGAGAATCAGAACAGGGACAGGGAGGGACCGACAGCATCCTCGGAGGGACGGACAGAGAATCAATACAGGGACAGGGAGGGACCGACAGCATCCTCGGAGGGACGGACAGAGAATCAGTACAGGGACAGGGAGGGACCGACAGCATCCTCGGAGGGACGGACAGAGAATCAGTACAGGGACAGGGAGGGACCGACAGCATCCTCGGAGGGACAGACAGAGAATCAGTACAGGGACAGGGAGGGACCGACAGCATCCTCGGAGGGACGGACAGAGAATCAGAACAGGGACAGGGAGGGACCGACAGCATCCTCGGAGGGACGGACAGAGAATCAGTACAGGGGCAGGGAGGGACCGACAGCATCCTCGGAGGGACGGACAGAGAATCAGAACAGGGACAGGGAGGGACCGACAGCATCCTCGGAGGGACGGACAGAGAATCAGTACAGGGGCAGGGAGGGACCGACAGCATCCTCGGAGGGACGGACAGAGAATCAATACAGGGACAGGGAGGGACCGACAGCATCCTCGGAGGGACGGACAGAGAATCAGTACAGGGACAGGGAGGGACCGACAGCATCCTCGGAGGGACGGACAGAGAATCAGTACAGGGACAGGGAGGGTCCGACAGCATCCTCAGAGGGCGAGACAGAGAATCAATACAGGGACAGGGAGAGACCGACAGCATCCTCGGAGGGACGGACAGAGAATCAATACAGGGACAGGGAGGGACCGACAGCATCCTCGGAGGGACGGACAGAGAATCAGTACAGCGACAGGGAGGGACCGACAGCATCCTCGGAGGGACGGACAGAGAATCAGTACAGGGACAGGGAGGGACCGACAGCATCCTCGGAGGGACGGACAGAGAATCAGAACAGGGGCAGGGAGGGACCGACAGCATCCTCGGAAGGACAGGCAGAGAATCAGTACAGGGACAGGGAGAGACCGACAGCATCCTCGGAGGGACGGACAGAGAATCAGTACAGGGACAGGGAGGGACCAACAGCATCCTCGGAGGGGCAGACAGAGAATCAGTACAGGGAGAGGGAGGGACGGACAGAGAATCAGTACAGGGGCAGGGCGAGACCGACAGCATCCTCGGTGGGGCAGACAGAGAATCAGAACAGGAATGGGAAGGGACGGGTTAGCACCATCCTCGGAGATACAGAACAAGTGTATTCTATCCACAGGTTCATGTATTATGGGGTGTGCGATGTGTGTTGCTGCAGTGATGAGTTAGGAGGTCTCTTAGGCTGCAGTGGACGGCGCTGGTGGGGGGCGGTTGTGGGATTAATACAGAAGGGATGGGGGGATACAGAGTTGGCTTTGGTTATTGTGCAGAGGGGTCCGGTGAGTGAAAGAGGACTGGAGAGTAAAAGCGATCCGGAGTGATACGGTGCCAAGGGTCAGGGAGTCGGAGCGACACTGTGCCCAGGGGTGAAGGGTCAGGGGCTCGGAGGGACACCAAGCCCAGGGATAGAGGGTCAGGATGGGTGGAGGGACACCGCGCCGAGGGGTTGAGGGTGGGGGTCAGAGGTACACCGAGGCCAGGGGTCGAGGGTCAGGGGGTCGGAGGGACACCGCGCCCAGGGGTCGAGGGGTCGGAGGGACACCGCGCCCTGGGGTCGAGGGTCGGGGGGTCAGAGGGACACCGCGCCCTAGGTTCGAGGGTCGGGGGCCGGGGAGACACCGCGCCCTGGGGTCGAGGGTCGGGGGTCGGAGGGGCACCGCGCCCAGGGGTCGAGGGTTGTGGGGTCAGAGGGACACCGCGCCCTGGGGTCAGAGGGACACCGCGCCCTGGGGTCGAGGGTCGGGGGGGGTCGGAGGGACACCGTGCCCAGGGGTCGAGGGTCGGGGGGGGGGGTCGGAGGGATGGTGTGCCCGGCGGTCGGCAGCCCGTGAAATCTGGTACCTCGGTGCGACCGACACCCACCTGTTCCCGCGGGACTCCTCCTCAGTGATGCCCCAGCGCAGGTCCACCTCCTGCACCCGGACAAAATGGCGGGCAGCCCTGGCCCGCAGCTCGGGGAAGACGGAGCGGGTCAGGAGGTCGCGCTCTGCCCGCATGTCCCGGAACGTCGAGGACACGAAGACTCGCACGGTCCGCCACCTGCGGGAGAGGGAGGAGACATGTCAGGTAGGGAGAAGTGAGAGGGCTAAGTTGGTGTGAAAGGTTAAAGGTCAGGCAAGGTTCTGAGCTGCACTCTCCATCCCAGCGAATTCCCGTCCTCAACCATGCGCCACCAGTCCCACAGGCACTGACCAAACTCTGAGACCTTACCTGGGAGGGGCCCCGTACTAACCCAGGCGTGAATGACAGGATAGTCAACTGCAGAGGGCACCACAGCCGACCCACCACCCCACTCCCCCACACACACTCTCCAGCAGACACTGGATGGCGATCAGGTGCAGGACTGCTCCCTGACCCAAGGAAGCACTCAGGCCAACTGTAGCCATGCTGTGCCATCTGGCTGTGATCAGTCAAAAGAGAGAGAGAGAGAGAGAGAGAGAGAGAGAGAGAGAGAGAGAGAGAGCGGCCGAGAGAGAGCGGCCGAGAGAGAGAGAGAGAGAGAGCGGCAGAGAGAGAGAGAGAGAGAGAGAGAGAGAGAGCGGCCGAGAGAGAGAGAGAGAGAGCGGCCGAGAGAGAGAGAGCGGCCGAGAGAGAGAGAGAGAGAGAGAGAGAGAGAGAGAGCGGCCGAGAGAGAGAGAGAGAGCGGCCAAGAGAGAGAGAGAGAGAGAGAGAGAGAGAGAGAGAGAGAGAGCGGCCGAGAGAGAAAGAGCGGCCGAGAGAGAGCGGCCGAGAGAGAGCGCGCGCGGCCGAGAGAGAGAGAGAGAGAGAGAGAGCGAGAGAGCGGCCGAGAGAGAGAGAGAGAGAGAGAGCGGGCCGAGAGAGAGAGAGAGCGGCCGAGAGAGAGAGAGAGAGCTGCCGAGAGAGAGAGAGAGAGAGAGAGAGAGAGAGAGACGAGAGAGATGAGAGGAGCCGAGAGAGAGAGAGAAGAGAGAGAGAGAGAGAGAGAGAGAGATTGAGAGCGGCCGAGAGAGAGAGAGCGAGAGAGCGGCCGAGAGAGAGAGAGCGGCCGAGAGAGAGAGCGGCCGAGAGAGAGAGAGAGAGAGAGAGCGGCCGAGAGAGAGAGAGAGCGGCCGAGAGAGAGAGAGAGAGAGCGGCCGAGAGGAGCCCAAACAGGACCACCAATGTCCCCCACCCCCCTTTACAAAACCAACAACAGAACCGTGCTTTTATACCTGACCCAAGACCCCCCTCTAGACCACAGACTGTAGACCAAGAACTGAGAAAGATCATGACGATGCTGAACAGCCTGATAGAAAGCCGGAGAAATTATTAATATTGTTATTTATCATTATCATTATTGTTATCTTATCAGTATTATTACTATTATTAGATAGATATATGTGCATGCCTCATGAAATTTATACTAAATCATCATTTAGCATTATAGAAAATAGTGTTTCCACACTCATCCCACAAAATAGGTCCATTTTATTTCATTTTATTGAACTATATAAATGCGTTCTTTCCACATAAGCTGCTGGAATATCCAGGGCCTCCGCTCCTCAACTTTTGGGATGAAGAGTACAGACCCTGAATTCCTAAAAGCTATAAAAGACATTGATATAATTGTGTTAACAGAAACATGGTGCCAAAAGGACATGCCGACCCACTGTCCTCCAATGTACCATGAAATCATTGTGCCCTCAGTAAAGAACACTAAAACACGCAAGGGCAGAACCTCCGGGGGAATATTGGTGTGGTATAAGGGAGAACTGGACAAACACATCTCACCGGTAAAACAGGGGAAATCACACGTATGGCTAAAACTAGATAAAAATATAGGAATAGCAAAAAAAGATGTTTACTTATGTGCGATCTACATACCTCCAATAGATTCGCCATATTTCGAAGAGGAGTTATTTGATACTCTCCACATGGAAATCAGCCATTTCCAGGCCCAAGGAAAGGTGATAATATGTGGGGACCTAAATGCAAGGACCGGTTGTGAACCTGACTTCATAGACCCACAGGGAAACAACCATGTGTTTGGCCAGACCCCTTTAGATGTCACACCAGCCATCGCAAATCGGAACAACCTTGATCGTGAAATAAATAAAAGCGGTAGGGAGGTAGTGCAACTCTGCCGAGCCTTAGGCCTGTACATAGTTAATGGTAGGTTCAGAGGGGACTCCCAAGGGAGACTCACATACTCCTCAACTCTTGGGTCTAGTGTGGTGGACTATACAATCACTGACCTGGACCCCTGCGATATCAACGCATTCACTGTCAGGCAGCAATCCCCCCTCTCAGACCATAACCAAATAAATGTGTACCTTAAACTTTCTGCCCAAACTACAGACACAAAAAAGGAACACAGTAAGCTACATAAAATAAACCAGACATACAGATGGGCCCCAGACAGTGGAGATAAATTCATCACAGCACTAAATTCACCTGATCTCACAAGTAAAATTTCAAAATTTAAAGAAAATCTATATGAGATCACCAGAGATGGTGTAAACACGGCCATAGAGGATATAAATATGATCTTCCATGAGGCAGCTGTAAAAGCCGACCTCGTGAAACAGAAGAGGAAGCGTCACAAAAGACAAAATAAAAATATGAAATAGTTTGACCACGAATGCAAAAATGCCAGAAAAGACCTGAGAAAAATATCAAACCAAAAGCATCGGCAACCAAACAATCCGGACCTACGTACTAGATACAATGAAACCCTCAAAAGATATAAACACACCATTAGGAACAAAACACAAAACTATACCCACAAAATACTCGAAGAAATTGAAAACTCCACCAATCCAAAACAATTCTGGGAAATGTGGAATAACCTGAGTACAACACAATTGCAAGCATTACCAATCCAAGATGGCGACATCTGGAGAACACATTTTGAAAACCTCTACAAAGACATCCCAAAAAACAAAACAAACCCAAGTCAACATCAGGTCACAGAAAAACTCCACACATTAGAAGCAACAATTAAAGACAACCAAAACCCTCTAGACTCCCCAATCACATGGAAAGAACTGGCCACAAAAACAAAATCTCTCCACCTAAAGAAAGCCTGTGGCCCAGACAACATCAAAAATGAAATGCTAAAGTTCAGCAATATGGAGATGCAGGGTGCGATACTCAAACTATTCAACATCATATTACGCTCAGGCTGTTTTCCCGATATCTGGTGCCAAGGACTAATCTCCCCCATATATAAAAGTGGAAACAAATCAGACCCAAATAACTACCCGCGGCATCTGTGTCAACAGTTGTCTAGGGAAGTTATTCTGCAGTATTCTAAATAGTAGATTACTTGATTTTCTTAACAAACATAATATCCTCAGAAAAAACCAAATAGGCTTTCTTCCAAAACACCGCACCGCCGACCATATCTATACCCTTCACACCCTCATTGAAAAACATAAACACCAAACAAAAAATGGGAAAATATTCGCCTGTTTCATCGACTTCAAGAAAGCCTTTGACTCTATATGGCACGAAGGGCTCTATTATAAACTTCTTCAGTGTGGAATAGGGGGCAAAGTCTATGACCTTATTAAATCAATGTATCTGAAAAACAAATGCGGGGTCAAAATTGGAGACAAACGCACCGATTTCTTCACCCAGAGAAGAGGCGTCCGGCAGGGCTGCAATTTGAGCCCGACCCTCTGTTCAACATATACATAAATGAATTAGCAGACATGCTGGAGCAAAGCGAGTCACCAGGTCTCCGTCTCCTGGATGGAGAAGTGAAGTCCCTGTTCTATGCGGACGACCTGGTTCTGCTGTCTCCCACAGAACAGGGATTACAGCAACAACTAGACCTACTCGACAAATACTGCCAAAATTGGGCTCTAACAGTAAATCTAAAGAAAACCAACATCATGATTTTTCAGAAAAGACCCAGATGTCAGGAAAACAAATACCAGTTTACCCTCAGTGATACCACTATAGGACACACTATGAGCTACACCTACCTTGGTCTAACTATTACAGCATCAGGGAGCTTCAGCATAGCAGTGAATGCACTAAAAGAAAAAGCCCGAAGAGCCCTATATGCAATAAAAAGAAAATTCTACAACATCCAAATCCCAATCAAAATCTGGCTCAAAATATTTGACAGCATAATCCTGCCCATTGCACTGTACGGTAGTGAAGTATGGGGCCCGCTAAATCACCAAAGCTACACTAAATGGGAAAAACACACAATAGAAGCCCTACATGCAGAATTCTGCCGAAGCATCCTTCGCACCCAAAGAAAAACGCCAACAAATGCATGCAGAGCCGAACTAGGCAGATACCCACTGATAATAAACATCCAAAAACGAGCACTAAACTTCCTAAATCACCTCAAATCTAGCTCCCCAGACACCCTTCATTTCAAAGCCTTTCAGACCCAAGAGCTAAACCCAGAAAAGAGTCCCCTGAGTCAGCTGCTACTGAAACTAAGTACTCAGCCGGACCCAGACCAGCCCCAGACCAACACAGCCATCCAAACACCAATCCGAGTGAACCAAATCATTAAAAAATGCAAAGAAACCTACCTGGAACATTGGAACAAAATAACCGAAAGCCAAAGCAGATTAGAATGTTACCGGGCCCTAAAAGAGAATATAAACTGGCAGACTACCTCACGACCATCAGAGACACAAAACAGAGACAGACCCTCACCAGGTACAGACTAAGCGACCACCAACTGGAAATTGAAAAAGGCAGATACAAGAAATCCTGGCAGCCTAGAGAGAATAGAATATGCGATCAATGTCTGGCTGGCGAGGTTGAAACAGAAATGCATTTCCTCCTAAAATGCGAAAAATTCAACACATCAAGAAACATATTATTCAACAAGCTAAGCCAAACAACCCCAGATTTCAAGGAATTGGATGATCTGTCAAAATTGAGATTAGTCCTAGGAGAAGGAGACAGACCATACCTTGGGGCCAAATATGTAACAACATGTCACAACCTGAGGACTGTTTAAAAGTAAGACTGTTTAAAATTAATATTGAACGTACCAAATGAAGTAGAAAGACTGTTTAAAATTAATATTGTTTAAAAGTAATATTGTATGTACCCAACAAATGTCAAATCGATTGACACCTACAGAATGTTGGAAAACTGTACCTTTTTGCTATGTAAGCTTTGGCAATATGGTTCTCTGTAAACTTTCATGCCAATAAAGCATTTGAACTGAACTGAACTGAAACTGAGAGAGAGAGCGGCCGAGAGAGAGAGAGAGAGAGAGAGAGAGCGGCCGAG